>NW_020191190.1:0-167163 GCF_002263795.3 Bos taurus
ATCAGGTTGCTATCATGTACTGATCACGTGGCTGATCATACAGTGATCACGTGACTGACCATGCACTGATTACGTGGCTATCATGCACTGATCACGTGGCTGATCATGCACTGTTAACCTGGCTATAATACACTGATCTCGTGACTGATCATGCATTCTTCACGTGCCTGATCATGCACTGATCACGGGCTGATCCTGCACATCACGTGGCTGTGATAATGCACTGATCACTTGACTGATCATGCACTGATCACGTGTCTGATCATGCACTGCTCACGTGACTGATCATGGATTGATCACGTGACTGATCATGCACTGATCATGAGCCTGATCATGCACTGATCACGGGCCTGTTCATGCACTGATCACGTGGCTGATCCTGCACTGATCACGAGGGCTGATCATACACTGATCACGTGACTGTGTATGCAATGATCACTTGGCTGATCATGTATGATCACGTGGCTGATCATGCACTGATAACTGGCTATCAATCCACTGATCACGTGAGTCATCATGCAATCTTCTCGTGCATGATCATGCATCTGATCACGTTCTTTAGCATGCACTAACCATGTTTGCTGATCATGCAATCGTCAGGTGCCTATCATGCACTCATGCACTGATCACGGCCGTTCATGCACTGATTCATTGGACTGATCCTGCACTGATTACGTAGCTGATCATATACTGATCACGTGACTGTGCATCAGCCACTGATAACGTGGCTGATCATGCCCTGATCACGAGGCTGCTCATGCACTGATCACATGGATGATCATACACTGATCACTTGCGTGATCATGCACTAATCACGTTGCGGGAACATGCACTGATCACTGTGGCTGATCATACACTGATCACGTGGCTGATTATGCACTGATTCACGTGGCTATTATGCAATGTTGACGTGGCTGATCATCGCACTGACAACGTGACTGATTTATGCACTGATCGCCTAGCTATAATGCACTGATCACATGACTGCGCATGTCATGATCATGTGACTGATCATGCACTAATCACGTTGCGGAACATGCACTGATACGTGGCTGATCATACACTGATCACGTGACTGAACATGCACTGATCACGTGCCTGATCATGCACTGATTGCGTAACTTCGCATGCAGTGATCTCGTGTCTGAATTGTGCTGATCATGTGACTAATCAAGAACTGATCATGTGGCTATAATCACTGATCACGTGACTGGGCACGCACGGAAAATATGGTATGACCATACACTGATCACGTCACTGATCACGCACTGATCACGTGACTGATCATGCACTGATCACGTGGCTGATCGTGCCACTGATCACGTGGCTGATCATACTCTTATCACGTGAGTGTGCATGCACTGATCACGTGGCTGATCATGCACTGATCACGTGGCTGATCATGCACTGATCACGTGGGTGATCATGAACTGATCACGTGGCTGATCATGCACTGATCACATGAATGATCATGCCACTAATCACGTGGGATCATGCACTGATCACGTGGCTGATAAGGCACTGATCACGTGGCTGATCATACTCTGAACACGAAGCTGAAAATACAGAGATCACGTGACTGCATGCACTGATCACTTGGCTATCATTGCACTGATCACGTGTCTATCATGCACTGATCACGTGACTGCGCATTAACTGAAAACATACCTGTTCATGCACTGTTTACGTGGCTATCATGCACTGATCACGTGGCTGATCATGCATTGGTCACGTGGCTGATCATGCACTGATCATGTTGTGGATGAATGCCACTGATCACGTGACTGCGCATGCACGGATCATGTGGATGATCATACACTGATGACATTACTGATCAGGCACTGATCACGTGACTGATCATTCACGGATCACGTGGCTATTATGCACTGATCACGGGACTGCACATGCAGTGTTCACGTAATTGTGGACAATGATCACGTGGCTATCATGCACTGATCACGTGGCTGATCATGCACTAATCACTTTGTGGACCATGCACTGATACGTGGCGGATCATACACTGATCACATGACTGATCATGCACTGATCACGTGCCTGATCATGCACTGATCCCGTGGCTGATCATGCACTGATCACGTTGCAGATCATGCACTCATCACGTGGCTGATCATACAGTGATCACGTGGCTGATCATGCACTGATCACATGTATGATCATACACTGATCACGTCGCTGACCATGCACAAATCCCATTGCATATCATGCTCTCATCAGTTTGCTATCATGTACTGATCACGTGGCTGATCATACAGTGATCACGTGACTGACCATGCACTGATTACGTGGCTATCATGCATTGATCACTTTGCTGATCATGCACTGTTAACCTGGCTATAATACACTGATCTCGTGACTGATCATGCATTCTTCACGTGCCTGATCATGCACTGATCACGTGGCTGATCTTGCACTGATCACGTGGCTGATAATGCACTGATCACTTGACTGATCATGCACTGATCACGTGGCTGATCATGCACTGATCACGAAGCTGATAATACTCTGTTCACGTGAGTGTGCATGCACTGATCACGTGGCTGATCATGCACTGATCACGTGACTGATCATGCACTGATCACGTGGCTGATCATGCACTGATCACGAAGCTGATCATACTCTGATCACGTGAGTGTGCATGCACTGATCACATGGCTGATCATGCACTGATCACGTGTCTGATCATGCACTGATCACGTGGGTGATCATGAACTTATCATGTGGCTTATCATACACTGCTCACGTTGTTGATCATGCACTAATCACGTTGTGGATGATGCACTGGTCACGTGGCTGATCATACACTGATCACGTGGGTGATCATGAACTGATCACGTGGCTGATCATACACTGATCACATGAATGATCGTGCACTAATCACGTTGAGGATCATGCACTGATCACGTGGCTGGTCATGCACTGATCACGTGGCTGATCATACTCTGAACACGAAGCTGAAAATACACTGATCACGTGACTGCATGCACTGATCACATGGCTATCATGCACTGATCACGTGTCTATCATGCACTGATCACGTGACTGCGCATTAACTGAACACATACCTGTTCATGCACTGTTTACGTGGCTATCATTGCACTGACCACGTGGCTGATCATGCATTGGTCACGTGGCTGATCATGCACTGATCACGTTGCGTATCATGCACTGATCACATGACGGCGCATGAACTGATCACGTGGATATTATACACTGATCAAGTGACAAATCATGCACTACTCACGTGACTGATCATGCACTGATCACGTGGCTATCATGCACTGATCACGTGACTGATCATGCACTAGACACGTCGCTATCATGCACTGATCACGTGGCTGTTCATACAGTGATCACGTGACTGATCATGCACTGATCACGTGCCTGATCATGCACTGATCACGAAGCTGATCATACTCCAATCACGTGAGTGTGCATGCACTGATCACGTGGCTGAACATGCACTAATCACGTTGTGGATGATGCACTGATCACGTGGCTGATCATACACTGATCACATGACTGATCATGAACTAATCACGTTGTGGATCATGCACTGATCACGTGGCTGTTCTTGCACTTATCACGTGGCTGATCATACAGTGATTACATGACTGATCATGCACTAATCACGTTGTGGATCATGCACTGATCACATGAATGTGCATGCATTGATCATGTGGCTGATCATGCACTGATCACGTGGGCTGATCATGCACTGATCACGAAGCTGATCATACACTGATCACAGGACTGTGCATGCACTGATCATGTGGCTGATCATGCACTGATCACGTGGCTGATCAGGCACTGATCACGTGGCTGATCGTACTCTGAACACGAAGCTGAAAATACACTGATCACGAGACTGCATGCACTGATCACTTGACTGCGCATGCACTGATCACGTGGATGATAATACGCTGATCACTTGACTGCTTATGCACTAAAAAAATGGCTGATCATGCACTGATCACATGACTGATCATGCACTGATCACTTGACTGATCATGCACTGATTAATCATGTGCTGGTCACGTGGCTATCATGCACTGATCACTTGGCTGATCATACACTGATCACGTGACTGATCATGCATAGATCACGTGACTATCATGCACTGATCACTTGAATGTGCATGCAATAATCACGTGGATGATCACGCATTTGTCACGTGGCTGATCATGCACTAATCACATGGCGGAACATGAACTGATCACGTGACTTAGCATGCAGTGATCTCGTGTCTGAATGGTGCTGATCATGTGACTAATCAAGAACTGATCACGTGGCTATAATGCACTGATCACGTGACTGCGCATGCACTGATCATGTGGATGATCATACACTGATGACGTTACTGATCAGGCACTGATCACGTGACTGATCATTCACTGATCACGTGGCTATTATGCACTGATCACGGGACTGCACATACAGTGTTCAAGTAATTGTAGACAATGATCACGTGGCTATCATGCACTGATCAGGTGTCTATCATGCACTGAACACGTGGCTGATCAAACACTGATCACGTGGCTGATCATGCACTGATCACGTGGCTGATCATGCACTAATCAATTTGTGGATCATGCACTGATACGTGGCGGATCATACACTGATCACATGACTGATCATGCACTGGTCACGTGCCTGATCATGCACTGATCCTGTGGCTGATCATGCACTGATCACGTTGCAGATCATGCACTCATCACGTGGCTGATCATACAATGATCACGTGGCTGATCATGCACTGATCACATGTATGATCGTACACTGATCACGTGGCTGATCATGCACAAATCCCATTGCATATCATGCTCTGATCAGGTTGCTATCATGTACTGATCACGTGGCTGATCATACAGTGATCACGTGACTGACCATGCACTGATTACGTGGCTATCATGCACTGATCACGTGGCTGATCATGCACTGTTAACCTGGCTATAATACACTGATCTCGTGACTGATCATGCATTCTTCACGTGCCTGATCATGCACTGATCACGTGGCTGATCCTGCACTGATCACGTGGCTGATAATGCACTGATCACTTGACTGATCATGCACTGATCACGTGTCTGATCATGCACTGCTCACGTGACTGATCATGGATTGATCACGTGACTGATCATGCACTGATCATGAGCCTGATCATGCACTGATCACGGGCCTGTTCATGCACTGATCACGTGGCTGATCCTGCACTGATCACGAGGCTGATCATACACTGATCACGTGACTGTGTATGCAATGATCACTTGGCTGATCATGTACTGATCATGTGGCTGATCATGCACTGATAACCTGGCTATCATCCACTGATCACGTGAGTCATCATGCAATCTTCTCGTGCATGATCATGCACTGATCACGTGTCTTAGCATGCACTAACCATGTTGCTGATCATGCAATGGTCAGGTGCCTATCATGCACTCATGCACTGATCACGGGCCTGTTCATGCACTGATCACGTGGCTGATCCTGCACTGATTACGTAGCTGATCATATACTGATCACGTGACTGTGCATGCACTGATAACCTGGCTGATCATGCCCTGATCACGAGGCTGATCATGCACTGATCACATGGCTGATCATACACTGATCACTTGCCTGATCATGCACTAATCACGTTGCGGAACATGCACTGATCACGTGGCTGATCATACACTGATCACGTGGCTGATTATGCACTGATCACGTGGCTATCATGCAATGTTGACGTGGCTGATCATGCACTGACAACGTGACTGATTATGCACTGATCGCCTAGCTATAATGCACTGATCACATGACTGCGCATGTCATGATCATGTGACTGATCATGCACTAATCACGTTGCGGAACATGCACTGATCACGTGGCTGATCATACACTGATCACGTGACTGAACATGCACTAGTCACGTGGCTATCATGCACTGATCACGTGGCTGATCATACACTGATCACGTGCCTGATCATGCACTGATCACGTGCCTGATCATTCACTGATTGCGTAACTTCGCATGCAGTGATCTCGTGTCTGAATTGTGCTGATCATGTGACTAATCAAGAACTGATCATGTGGCTATAATGCACTGATCACGTGACTGGGCACGCACTGAAAATATGGATGACCATACACTGATCACGTCACTGATCACGCACTGATCACGAGACTGATCATGCACTGATCACGTGGCTGATCATGCACTGATCACGTGGCTGATCATACTCTGATCACGTGAGTGTGCATGCACTGATCACGTGGCTGATCATGCACTGATCACGTGGCTGATCATGCACTGATCACGTGGGTGATCATGAACTGATCACGTGGCTTATCATACACTGCTCACGTGGCTGATCATGCACTAATCACGTTGTGGATGATGCACTGGTCACGTGGCTGATCATACACTGATCACGTGGGTGATCATGAACTGATCACGTGGCTGATCATGCACTGATCACATGAATGATCATGCACTAATCACGTTGTGGATCATGCACTGATCACGTGGCTGATCAGGCACTGATCACGTGGCTGATCATACTCTGAACACGAAGCTGAAAATACAGAGATCACGTGACTGCATGCACTGATCACATGGCTATCATGCACTGATCACGTGTCTATGATGCACTGATCACGTGACTGCGCATTAACTGAACACATACCTGTTCATGCACTGTTTACGTGGCTATCATGCACTGATCACGTGGCTGATCATGCATTGGTCACGTGGCTGATCATGCACTGATCACGTTGTGGATGATGCACTGATCACCTGACTGCGCATGCACTGATCATGTGGATGATCATGCACTGATGACATTACTGATCAGGCACTGATCACGTGACTGATCATTCACGGATCACGTGGCTATTATGCACTGATCACGGGACTGCACATGCAGTGTTCACGTAATTGTAGACAATGATCACGTGGCTATCATGCACTGATCACGTGTCTATCATGCACTGAACACGTGGCCGATCAAACACTGATCACGTGGCTGATCATGCACTGATCACGTGGCTGATCATGCACTAATCACTTTGTGGATCATGCACTGATACGTGGCGGATCATACACTGATCACATGACTGATCATGCACTGATCACGTGCCTGATCATGCACTGATCCCGTGGCTGATCATGCACTGATCACGTTGCAGATCATGCACTCATCACGTGGCTGATCATACAATGATCACGTGGCTGATCATGCACTGATCACATGTATGATCGTACACTGATCACGTCGCTGACCATGCACAAATCCCATTGCATATCATGCTCTGATCAGGTTGCTATCATGTACTGATCACGTGGCTGATCATACAGTGATCACGTGACTGACCATGCACTGATTACGTGGCTATCATGCACTGCTCACGTGGCTGATCATGCACTGTTAACCTGGCTATAAGACACTGATCTCGTGACTGATCATGCATTCTTCACGTGCATGATCATGCACTGATAACGTGGCTGATCTTGCACTGATCACGTGGCTGATAATGCACTGATCACTTGACTGATCATGCACTGATCACGTGTCTGATCATGCACTACTCACGTGATTGATCATGGATTGATCACGTGACTGATCATGCACTGATCATGATTCTGATCATGCACTGATCACGGGCCTGTTCATGCACTGATCACGTGGCTGATCCTGCACTGATCACGAGGCTGATCATACACTGATCACGTGACTGTGCATGCAATGATCACTTGGCTGATCATGTACTGATCACGTGACTGATCATGCACTGATCATGATTCTGATCATGCACTGATCACGGGCCTGTTCATGCACTGATCACGTGGCTGATCCTGCACTGATCACGAGGCTGATCATACACTGATCACGTGACTGTGCATGCAATGATCACGTGGCTGATCCTGCACTGATCACGAGGCTGATCATACACTGATCACGTGACTGTGCATGCAATGATCACTTGGCTGATCATGTACTGATCACGTGGCTGATCATGCACTGATCACGTGACTGATTATGCACTGATCACATAGCTATCATGCACTGATCACATGACTTCGCATGCCATGATCACGTGACTGATCATGCACTGATCACGTGGCTATCATGCACTGATAATGTGGCTTATCATACATTGATCACCTAAATAATCATGCACTGATCACGTGGCAATCTTGCTCTGATCACGTGGTTGATCAGGCACTGATTACTTAGCTATCATGCAGTGATTACATGACTGCGCAAGAACTGATCACTTAGATATCATACACAGGACACGTGACAGATCATGCACTGATCACGTGACTGATCATGCACTGATCTGGTGGCTATCATGCACTGATCACGTGGTTGATCATACACTGATCACGTGACTGATCATGCACTGATCACCTGGCTATCATGCACTAATCACGTAGCTGATCTGGAACAGATCACGTGACTAATCATGCAGTGATCACGTCGCTATCATGCAATGATCTCGAGATTGCGCATGCACTGATCATATGGATGATCACACACTGATCACGTGACAGATCATGCACTGAACACGTGACTTATCATGCACTGATCACGTGACTGCACATGCACTGATCATGTGACTGAGCATGCACTGATCATGTAGCTGATCATGCACTGATCACGAAGTTGAGCATACACTGATCATGTGACTGAGCATGCACTGATCACGTAGCTGATCATGCACTGATCACGAAGTTGATCATACACTGATCACGTGAGTGTGCATGCACTGATCACGTGGCAGATAATGCAATGATCACGTGGCTGATCATGCACTGATCACGTAGCTCTCATGCACTGATCACATGTCAATCATGCCCGGATCCCGTCGCTGATCATGCACTGATCGCCTGACTGATCATGCACTAGTCACCTGGCTATCATGCACTAATCCCATGGCTGATCATACACTGATCACGTGGCTGATCATGCACTGATCTCGAAGCTGATCATACACTGATCACGTGAGTGTGCATGCAATGATCACATGGCTGATTATGCACTGATCACGTGGCTGATCATGCACTGATCACGTGGCTGATCATTCACTGATCTCGAAGCTGATCATACACTGATCACGTGAGTGTGCATGCAATGATCACATGGCTGATTATGCGCTGATCACGTTTCTGAACATTCTCTGATCCCGTGGGTGATCATTCACTTATCACGTGGCTTATCATACACTGATCACGTGGCTGATCATGCACTAATCACGTTGTGGATGATGCACTGGTCACGTGGCTGATCATACACTGATCACATGACTGATCATGCACTAATCACGTTGTGGATCATGCACTGATCACGTGGCTGATAATACACTGATTATGTGGCTGATCATACACTGATCACGTGGCTGATCATGCACTGATCACGTGGCTGATCATGCACTAATCACTTTGTGGATCATGCACTGATTACGTGGCAGATCATACACTGATCACATGACTGATCATGCACTGATCGCGTGCCTGATCATGCACTGTTCACGTGTTTATCGTGCACTGATCACGTGACTGCGCATTAACTGAACACATACCTGTTCATGCACTGTTTACGTGGCTATCATGCACTGATCACGTGGCTGATCATGCATTGGTCACGTGGCTGATCATGCACTGATCACGTTGTGGATGATGCACTGATCACCTGACTGCGCATGCACTGATCATGTGGATGATCATGCACTGATGACATTACTGATCAGGCACTGATCACGTGACTGATCATTCACGGATCACGTGGCTATTATGCACTGATCACGGGACTGCACATGCAGTGTTCACGTAATTGTAGACAATGATCACGTGGCTATCATGCACTGATCACGTGTCTATCATGCACTGAACACGTGGCCGATCAAACACTGATCACGTGGCTGATCATGCACTGATCACGTGGCTGATCATGCACTAATCACTTTGTGGATCATGCACTGATACGTGGCGGATCATACACTGATCACATGACTGATCATGCACTGATCACGTGCCTGATCATGCACTGATCCCGTGGCTGATCATGCACTGATCACGTTGCAGATCATGCACTCATCACGTGGCTGATCATACAATGATCACGTGGCTGATCATGCACTGATCACATGTATGATCGTACACTGATCACGTCGCTGACCATGCACAAATCCCATTGCATATCATGCTCTGATCAGGTTGCTATCATGTACTGATCACGTGGCTGATCATACAGTGATCACGTGACTGACCATGCACTGATTACGTGGCTATCATGCACTGCTCACGTGGCTGATCATGCACTGTTAACCTGGCTATAAGACACTGATCTCGTGACTGATCATGCATTCTTCACGTGCATGATCATGCACTGATAACGTGGCTGATCTTGCACTGATCACGTGGCTGATAATGCACTGATCACTTGACTGATCATGCACTGATCACGTGTCTGATCATGCACTACTCACGTGATTGATCATGGATTGATCACGTGACTGATCATGCACTGATCATGATTCTGATCATGCACTGATCACGGGCCTGTTCATGCACTGATCACGTGGCTGATCCTGCACTGATCACGAGGCTGATCATACACTGATCACGTGACTGTGCATGCAATGATCACTTGGCTGATCATGTACTGATCACGTGACTGATCATGCACTGATCATGATTCTGATCATGCACTGATCACGGGCCTGTTCATGCACTGATCACGTGGCTGATCCTGCACTGATCACGAGGCTGATCATACACTGATCACGTGACTGTGCATGCAATGATCACGTGGCTGATCCTGCACTGATCACGAGGCTGATCATACACTGATCACGTGACTGTGCATGCAATGATCACTTGGCTGATCATGTACTGATCACGTGGCTGATCATGCACTGATCACGTGACTGATTATGCACTGATCACATAGCTATCATGCACTGATCACATGACTTTGCATGCCATGATCACGTGACTGATCATGCACTGATCACGTGGCTATCATGCACTGATAATGTGGCTTATCATACATTGATCACCTAAATAATCATGCACTGATCACGTGGCAATCTTGCTCTGATCACGTGGTTGATCAGGCACTGATTACTTAGCTATCATGCAGTGATTACATGACTGCGCAAGAACTGATCACTTAGATATCATACACAGGACACGTGACAGATCATGCACTGATCACGTGACTGATCATGCACTGATCTGGTGGCTATCATGCACTGATCACGTGGTTGATCATACACTGATCACGTGACTGATCATGCACTGATCACCTGGCTATCATGCACTAATCACGTAGCTGATCTGGAACAGATCACGTGACTAATCATGCAGTGATCACGTCGCTATCATGCAATGATCTCGAGATTGCGCATGCACTGATCATATGGATGATCACACACTGATCACGTGACAGATCATGCACTGAACACGTGACTTATCATGCACTGATCACGTGACTGCACATGCACTGATCATGTGACTGAGCATGCACTGATCATGTAGCTGATCATGCACTGATCACGAAGTTGAGCATACACTGATCATGTGACTGAGCATGCACTGATCACGTAGCTGATCATGCACTGATCACGAAGTTGATCATACACTGATCACGTGAGTGTGCATGCACTGATCACGTGGCAGATAATGCAATGATCACGTGGCTGATCATGCACTGATCACGTAGCTCTCATGCACTGATCACATGTCAATCATGCCCGGATCCCGTCGCTGATCATGCACTGATCGCCTGACTGATCATGCACTAGTCACCTGGCTATCATGCACTAATCCCATGGCTGATCATACACTGATCACGTGGCTGATCATGCACTGATCTCGAAGCTGATCATACACTGATCACGTGAGTGTGCATGCAATGATCACATGGCTGATTATGCACTGATCACGTGGCTGATCATGCACTGATCACGTGGCTGATCATTCACTGATCTCGAAGCTGATCATACACTGATCACGTGAGTGTGCATGCAATGATCACATGGCTGATTATGCGCTGATCACGTTTCTGAACATTCTCTGATCCCGTGGGTGATCATTCACTTATCACGTGGCTTATCATACACTGATCACGTGGCTGATCATGCACTAATCACGTTGTGGATGATGCACTGGTCACGTGGCTGATCATACACTGATCACATGACTGATCATGCACTAATCACGTTGTGGATCATGCACTGATCACGTGGCTGATAATACACTGATTATGTGGCTGATCATACACTGATCACGTGGCTGATCATGCACTGATCACGTGGCTGATCATGCACTAATCACTTTGTGGATCATGCACTGATTACGTGGCAGATCATACACTGATCACATGACTGATCATGCACTGATCGCGTGCCTGATCATGCACTGTTCACGTGTTTATCGTGCACTGATCACGTGACTGCGCATTAACTGAACACATACCTGTTCATGCACTGTTTACGTGGATATCATGCACTGATCCCGTGGCTCATCATGCATTAATCACGTGACTGATCATGCACTGATCACGTGGCTATCATGCACTGATAACGTGGCTGATAATGCACTGATCACTTGACTGATCATGCACTGATCACGTGTCTGATCATGCACTACTCACGTGACTGATCATGGACTGATCACGTGACTGATCATGCACTGATCATGAGCCAGATCATGCACTGATCATGGGCCTGTTCATGCACTGATCACGTGGCTGATCCTGCACTGATCACGAGGCTGATCATACACTGATCACGTGACTGTGCATGCAATGATCACTTGGATGATCATGTACTAATCACGTGGCTGATCATGCACTGATAACCTGGCTATCATCCACTGATCACGTGAGTGATCATGCACAATTCTCGTGCATGTTCATGCACTGATCACGTGGCTTATCATACACTGCTCACGTGGCTGATCATGCACTAATCACGTTGTGGATGATGCACTGATCACGTGGCTGATCATACACTGATCACGTGGGTGATCATGAACTGATCACGTGGCTGATCATACACTGATCAAATGATTGATCATGCACTAATCACGTTGTGGATCATGCACTGATCACGTGGCTGATCAGGCACTGATCACGTGGCTGATCATACTCTGAACACGAAGCTGAAAATACACTGATCACGTGACTGCATGCACTGATCACATGGCTATCATGCACTGATCACGTGTCTGTCATGCACTGATCACGTGACTGCGCATTAACTGAACACATACCTGTTCATGCACTGTTTACGTGGCTATCATGCACTGATCACGTGGCTGATCATGCATTGGTCACGTGACTGATCATGCACTGATCACGTTGCGTATCATGCACTGATCACATGACGGCGCATGAACTGATCACGTGGATATTATACACTGATCAAGTGACAAATCATGCACTACTCACGTGACTGATCATGCACTGATCACGTGACTGATCATGCACTAGACACGTCGCTATCATGCACTGATCACGTGGCTGTTCATACAGTGATCACGTGACTGATCATGCACTGATCGTGTGCCTGATCATTCACTGATCAGGAAGCTGATCATACTCCAATCACGTGAGTGTGCATGCACTGATCACGTGGCTGATCATGCACTAATCACGTTGTGGATGATGCACTGATCACGTGGCTGATCATACACTGATCACAGGACTGATCATGAACTAATCACGTTGTGGATCATGCACTGATCACATTAATGTGCATGCATTGATCATGTGGCTGATCATGCACTGATCACGTGGCTGTTCATGCACTGATCACGAAGCTGATATTACACTGATCACAGGACTGTGCATGCACTGATCATGTGGCTGATCATGCACTGATCATGTGGCTGATGATACACTGATCACGTGGCTGATCAGGCACTGATCACGTGGCTGATCGTACTCTGAACACGAAGCTGAAAATACACTGATCACGAGACTGCATGCACTGATCACTTGACTGCGCATGCACTGATCACGTGGATGATAATACGCTGATCACTTGACTGCTTATGCACTAAAAAAATGGCTGATCATGCACTGATCACATAACTGATCATGCACTGATCACTTGACTGATCACGCACTGATTAATCATGTGCTGGTCACGTGGCTATCATGCACTGATCACTTGGCTGATCATACACTGATCACGTGACTGATCATGCATAGATCACGTGACTATCATGCACTGATCACTTGATTGTGCATGCAATAATCACGTGGATGATCACGCATTTATCACGTGGCTGATCATGCACTAATCACATGGCGGAACATGAACTGATCATGTGACTTAGCATGCAGTGATCTCGTGTCTGAATGGTGCTGATCATGTGACTAATCAAGAACTGATCACGTGGCTATAATGCACTGATCACGTGACTGCGCATGCACTGATCATGTGGATGATCATACACTGATGACGTTACTGATCAGGCACTGATCACGTGACTGATCATTCACTGATCACGTGGCTATCATGCACTGATCACGTGTCTATCATGCACTGAACACGTGGCTGATCAAACACTGATCACGTGGCTGATCATACTCTGATCACGTGAGTGTGCATGCACTGATCACGTGGGTGATCATGAACTGATCACGTGGCTGATCATACACTGCTCACGTGGCTGATCATGCACTAATTACGTTGTGGATGATGCACTGATCACGTGGCTGATCATACACTGATCACGTGGGTGATCATGAACTCTTCACATGGCTGATCATACACTGATCACATGAATGATCATGCACTAATCACGTTGTGGATCATGCACTGATCACGTGGCTGATCATACACTGATGACGTGGCTGATCTTGCACTTATCACGTGGCTGATCATACAGTGATTACATGAATGATCATGCACTAATCACGTTGTAGATTATACACTGATCACATGACTGTGCATGTATTGATCACGTGGCTGATCATGCAATGAACACGTGGCTGATCATACACTGATCACATTACTGATCATGCACTGTTCACGTGCCTGATCATTCACTGATCACGTGGCTGATCATGCACTGATCACGAAGCTGATCATACCCTGATCACATAACTGTGCATGCACTGATCACGTGGCTGTTCATGCACTGATCATGTGGCTGATCATACACTGATCACGTGGCTGAACATACTCTGATCACGTGGCTGATCAGGCACTGATCACGTGGCTGATCATACTCTGAACATGAAGCTGAAAATACACTGATCACGTGACTGCATGCACTGATCACATGGCTATCATGCACTGATCACGTGTTTATCATGCACTGATCACGTGACTGCACATTCACTGAACACATACCTGTTCATGCACTGTTTACGTGGCTATCATGCACTGATCACGTGGCTCATCATGCATTAATCACGTGACTGATCATGCACTGATCTCGTTGCGTATCATGCACTGATCACATGAAGGTGCATGAACTGATCACGTGAATATTATACACTGATCACGTGGCTGATCATACACTGATCACGTGCCTGATCATGCACTGATCACGTGCCTGATCATGCACTGATTGCGTAACTTACCATGCAGTGATCTCGTGTCTGAATTGTGCTGATCATGTGACTAATCAAGAACTGATCACGTGGCTATAATGCACTGATCACGTGACTGCGCACGCACTGAAAATATGGATGACCATACACTGATCACGTCACTGATCACGCACTGATCACGTGACTGATCATGCACTGATCACGTGGCTGATCCTGCACTGATCACGAAGCTGATCATAGTCTGATCACGTGAGTGTGCATGCACTGATCACGTGGCTGATCATGCACTAATCACGTTGTGGATCATGCACTGATCATGTGGCTGATCAGGCACTGATCACGTGGCTGATCATACTCTGAACACGAAGCTGAAAATACACTGATCACGTGACTGCATGCACTGATCACATGGCTATCATGCACTGATCACGTGTCTGTCATGCACTGATCACGTGACTGCGCATTAACTGAACACATACCTGTTCATGCACTGTTTACGTGGCTATAATGCACTGATCACGTGGCTGATCATGCATTGGTCACGTGACTGATCATGCACTGATCACGTTGCGTATCATGCACTGATCACATGACGGCACATGAACTGATCACGTGGATATTATACACTGATCAAGCGACAAATCATGCACTAATTACGTGACTGATCATGCACTGATCACGTGGCTATCATGCACTGATCACGTGACTGATCATGCACGAGACACGTCGCTATCATTCACTGATCACGTGGCTGTTCATACAGTGATCACGTGACTGATCATGCACTGATCACGAAGCTGATCATACATCAATCACGTGAGTGTGCATGCACTGATCACGTGGCTGATCATGCACTGATCACGTGGCTTATCATACACTGCTCACGTGGCTGATTATGCACTAATCACGTTGTGGATGATGCACTAATCACGTTGTGGATGATGCACAGATCACGTGGCTGATCATACACTGATTACGTGGGTGATCATGAACTGATCACGTGCTGATCATACACTGATCACATGAATGATCGTGCACTAATCACGTTGAGGATCATGCACTGATCACGTGGCTGATCAGGCACTGATCACGTGGCTGATCATACTCTGAACACGAAGCTGATAATACACTGATCACGTGACTGCATGCACTGATCACATAGCTATCATGCACTGATCACGTGTCTATAATGCACTGATAATGTGACTGCGCATTAACTGAACACATAGCTGTTCATGCACTGTTTACGTGGCTATCATGCACTGATCACGTTGCTGATCATGCATTGGTCATGTGACTGATCATGCACTGATCACGTTGCGTATCATGCACTGATCACATGACTGCGCATGCCATGATCACGTGACTGATCATGCACTGATCACGTTGCGTATCAAGCACTGATCACATGACGGTGCATGAACTGATCACGTGGATATTATACACTGATCAAGTGACAAATCATGCACTAATCACGTGACAGATCATGCACCGATCACGTGGCTAACATGCACTGATCACGTGACCTATCATGCACTAGACACGTCGCAATCATGCACTGATCACGTGGCTGTTCATACAGTGATCACGTGACTGATCATGCACTGATCATGTTCCTGATCATGCACTGATCACGAAGCTGATCATACTCCAATCACGTGAGTGTGCATGCACTGATCACGTGGCTGATCATGCACTGATCACGTGGCTGATCATGCACTGATCATGTGTCTGATCATGCACTGATAAAGTGGTTGATCATGCACTGATCACGTGGCTGAGCATGCACAAATCCCATTGCATATCATGCTCTGATCAGGTTGCTATCATGTACTGATCACGTGGAAGATCATACAGTGATCACGTGACTGACCATGCACTGATTACGTGGCTATCATGCACTGATCACGTGGCTGATCATGCACTGTTAACCTGGCTATAATACACTGATCTCGTGACTGATCATGCATTCTTCACGTGCCTGATCATGCACTGATCACGTGGCTGATCATGCACTACTCACGTGACTGATCATGGACTGATCACGTGACTGATCATGCACTGATCATGAGCCTGATCATGCACTGATCACGGGCCTGTTCATGCACTGATCACGTGGCTGATCCTGCACTGATCATGAGCCGGATCATACACTGATCACGTGAGTGTGCATGCACTGATCACGTGACTGATTATGCACTGATCACATAGCTATCATGCACTGATCACATGACTTCGAATGCCATGATCACGTGACTGATCATGCACTGATCACATGGCTATCATGCACTGATAATGTCGCTTATCATACATTGATCACCAAAATAATCATGCACTGATCACGTGGCAATCTTGCTCTGATCACGTGGTTGATCAGGCACTGATCACTTAGCCATCATGCACTGATCACATGACTTCCCAAGAACTGATCACTTAGATATCATACACAGGACCTGTGACAGATCATGCACTGATCACGTGACTGATCATGCACTGATCTGGTGGCTATCATGCATTGATCACGTGGTTGATCATACACTGATCACGTGACTGATCATGCACTGATCACCTGGCTATCAGGCACTAATCACGTAGCTGATCTGGAACAGATCACGTGACTAATCATGCAGTGATCACGTCGCTATCATGCACTGATCTCGAGATTGCACATGCACTGATCATATGGATGATCACACACTGATCACGTGACAGATTATGCACTGAACACGTGACTTATCATGCACTGATCACGTGACTGCACATGCACTGATCATGTGACTGAGCATGCACTGATCACGTAGCTAATCATGCACTGATCACGAAGTTGATCATACCCTGATCACGTGAGAGTGCATTCACTGATCACGTGGCGGATCATGCAATGATCACGTGGCTGATCATGCACTGATCACGTAGTTCTCATGCACTGATCACATGTCAATCATGCCCGGATCCCGTGGCTGATCATGTACTGATCGCCTGACTGATCATGCACTAGTCACCTGGCTCTCATGCCTAATCCCGTGGCTGATCATACACTGACCACGTGACTGATCATGCACTGATCACGTGGCTGATCATGCACTGATCTCCAAGCTGATCATACACTGATCACGTGAGTGTGCATTCAATGATCACATGGCTGATCATGCACTGATCACGTGGCTGAACATGCTCTGATCCCGTGGGTGATCATGCACTTATCACGTGGCTTATCATACACTGATCACGTGGCTGATCATGCACAAATCCCATTGCATATCATGCTCTGATCAGGTTGCTATCATGTACTGATCACGTGGCTGATCATACAGTGATCACGTGACTGACCATGCACTGATCACGTGGCTGATCATGCACTGTTAACCTGGCTATAATACACTGATCTCGTGACTGATCATGCATTCTTCACGTGCCTGATCCTGCACTGATCACGTGGCTGATAATGCACTGATCACTTGACTGATCATGCACTGATCACGTGTCTGATCATGCACTGCTCACGTGACTGATCATGGATTGATCACGTGACTGATCATGCACTGATCATGAGCCTGATCATGCACTGATCACGGGCCTGTTCATGCACTGATCACGTGGCTGATCCTGCACTGATCACGAGGCTGATCATACACTGATCACGTGACTGTGTATGCAATGATCACTTGGCTGATCATGTACTGATCACGTGGCTGATCATGCACTGATAACCTGGCTATCATCCACTGATCACGTGAGTCATCATGCAATCTTCTCGTGCATGATCATGCACTGATCACGTGTCTTAGCATGCACTAACCATGTTGCTGATCATGCAATGGTCAGGTGCCTATCATGCACTCATGCACTGATCACGGGCCTGTTCATGCACTGATCACGTGGCTGATCCTGCACTGATTACGTAGCTGATCATATACTGATCACGTGACTGTGCATGCACTGATAACGTGGCTGATAATGCCCTGATCACGAGGCTGATCATGCACTGATCACATGGCTGATCATACACTGATCACTTGCCTGATCATGCACTAATCACGTTGCGGAACATGCACTGATCACGTGGCTGATCATACACTGATCACGTGGCTGATTATGCACTGATCACGTGGCTATCATGCAATGTTGACGTGGCTGATCATGCACTGACAACGTGACTGATTATGCACTGATCGCCTAGCTATGATGCACTGATCACATGACTGCGCATGTCATGATCATGTGACTGATCATGCACTAATCACGTTGCGGAACATGCACTGATCACGTGGCTGATCATACACTGATCACGTGACTGAACATGCACTGATCACGTGCCTGATCATGCACTGATTGCGTAACTTCGCATGCAGTGATCTCGTGTCTGAATTGTGCTGATCATGTGACTAATCAAGAACTGATCATGTGGCTATAATGCACTGATCACGTGACTGGGCACGCACTGAAAATATGGATGAACATACACTGATCACGTCACTGATCACGCACTGATCACGTGACTGATCATGCACTGATCACGTGGCTGATCATGCACTGATCACGTGGCTGATCATACTCTTATCACGTGAGTGTGCATGCACTGATCACGTGGCTGATCATGCACTGATCACGTGGCTGATCATGCACTGATCACGTGGGTGATCATGAACTGATCACGTGGCTGATCATGCACTGATCACATGAATGATCATGCACTAATCACGTTGTGGATCATGCACTGATCACGTGGCTGATCAGGCACTGATCACGTGGCTGATCATACTCTGAACACGAAGCTGAAAATACAGAGATCACGTGACTGCATGCACTGATCACTTGGCTATCATGCACTGATCACGTGGCTGATCATGCACTTATCACGTGTGTGATCATGAACTGATCACGTGGCTTATCATACACTGCTCACGTGGCTGATCATGCACTAATCACGTTGTGGATGATGCACTGATCACGTGGCTGATCATACACTGATCACGTGGGTGATCATGAACTGATCACGTGGCTGATCATACACTGATCAAATGATTGATCATGCACTAATCACGTTGTGGATCATGCACTGATCACGTGGCTGATCAGGCACTGATCACGTGGCTGATCATACTCTGAACACGAAGCTGAAAATACAGAGATCACGTGACTGCATGCACTGATCACTTGGCTACCATGCACTGATCACGTGTCTATCATGCACTGATCACGTGACTGCGCATTAACTGAACACATACCTGTTCATGCACTGTTTACGTGGCTATCATGCACTGATCACGTGGCTGATCATGCATTGGTCACGTGGCTGAGCATGCACTGATCACATTGTGGATGATGCACTGATCACGTGACTGCGCATGCACGGATCATGTGGATGATCATACACTGATGACATTACTGATCATGCACTGATCCCGTGGCTGATCATGCACTGATCACGTTGCAGATCATGCACTCATCACGTGGCTGATCATACAATGATCACGTGGCTGATCATGCACTGATCACATGTATGATCGTACACTGATCACGTCCCTGACCATGCACAAATCCCATTGCATATCATGCTCTGATCAGGTTGCTATCATGTACTGATCACGTGGCTGATCATACAGTGATCACGTGACTGACCATGCACTGATTACGTGGCTATCATGCATTGATCACGTGGCTGATCATGCACTGTTAACCTGGCTATAATACACTGATCTCGTGACTGATCATGCATTCTTCACGTGCCTGATCATGCACTGATAACGTGGCTGATCTTGCACTGATCACGTGGCTGATAATGCACTGATCACTTGACTGATCATGCACTGATCACGTGGCTGATCATGCACTGATCACGAAGCTGATAATACTCTGTTCACGTGAGTGTGCATGCACTGATCACGTGGCTGATCATGCACTGATCACGTGACTGATCATGCACTGATCACGTGGCTGATCATGCACTGATCACGAAGCTGATCATACTCTGATCACGTGAGTGTGCATGCACTGATCACATGGCTGATCATGCACTGATCACGGGTCTGATCATGCACTGATCACGTGGGTGATCATGAACTTATCATGTGGCTTATCATACACTGCTCACCTTGTTGATCATGCACTAATCACGTTGTGGATGATGCACTGGTCACGTGGCTGATCATACACTGATCACGTGGGTGATCATGAACTGATCACGTGGCTGATCATACACTGATCACATGAATGATCGTGCACTAATCACGTTGAGGATCATGCACTGATCACGTGACTGCATGCACTGATCACATGGCTATCATGCACTGATCACGTGTCTATCATGCACTGATCACGTGACTGCGCATTAACTGAACACATACCTGTTCATGCACTGTTTACGTGGCTATCATGCACTGATCACGTGGCTGATCATGCATTGGTCACGTGGCTGATCATGCACTGATCACGTTGCGTATCATGCACTGATCACATGACGGCGCATGAACTGATCACGTGGATATTATACACTGATCAAGTGACAAATCATGCACTACTCACGTGACTGATCATGCACTGATCACGTGGCTATCATGCACTGATCACGTGACTGATCATGCACTAGACACGTTGCTATCATTCACTGATCACGTGGCTGTTCATACAGTGATCACGTGACTGATCATGCACTGATCACGTGCCTGATCATGCACTGATCACGAAGCTGATCATACTCCAATCACGTGAGTGTGCATGCACTGATCACGTGGCTGAACATGCACTAATCACGTTGTGGATGATGCACTGATCACGTGGCTGATCATACACTGATCACATGACTGATCATGAACTAATCACGTTGTGGATCATGCACTGATCACGTGGCTGTTCTTGCACTTATCACGTGGCTGATCATACAGTGATTACATGACTGATCATGCACTAATCACGTTGTGGATCATGCACTGATCACATGAATGTGCATGCATTGATCATGTGGCTGATCATGCACTGATCACGTGGCTGATCATGCACTGATCACGAAGCTGATCATACACTGATCACAGGACTGTGCATGCACTGATCATGTGGCTGATCATGCACTGATCATGTGGCTGATGATACACTGATCACGTGGCTGATCAGGCACTGATCACGTGGCTGATCGTACTCTGAACACGAAGCTGAAAATACACTGATCACGAGACTGCATGCACTGATCACTTGACTGCGCATGCACTGATCACGTGGATGATAATACGCTGATCACTTGACTGCTTATGCACTAAAAAAATGGCTGATCATGCACTGATCACATGACTGATCATGCACTGATCACTTGACTGATCACGCACTGATTAATCATGTGCTGGTCACGTGGCTATCATGCACTGATCACTTGGCTGATCATACACTGATCACGTGACTGATCATGCATAGATCAC
Source organism: Bos taurus (assembly GCF_002263795.3). Taxonomy (NCBI): domain Eukaryota; kingdom Metazoa; phylum Chordata; class Mammalia; order Artiodactyla; family Bovidae; genus Bos; species Bos taurus. Next base: position 22,991 of record NW_020191190.1, read on the forward strand.
GTGACTATCATGCACTGATCACTTGAATGTGCATGCAATAATCACGTGGATGATCACGCATTTATCACGTGGCTGATCATGCACTAATCACATGGCGGAACATGAACTGATCACGTGACTTAGCATGCAGTGATCTCGTGTCTGAATGGTGCTGATCATGTGACTAATCAAGAACTGATCACGTGGCTATAATGCACTGATCACGTGACTGCGCATGCACTGATCATGTGGATGATCATACACTGATGACGTTACTGATCAGGCACTGATCACGTGACTGATCATTCACTGATCACGTGGCTATTATGCACTGATCACGGGACTGCACATACAGTGTTCACGTAATTGTAGACAATGATCACGTGGCTATCATGCACTGATCAGGTGTCTATCATGCACTGAACACGTGGCTGATCAAACACTGATCACGTGGCTGATCATGCACTGATCACGTGGCTGATCATGCACTAATCACTTTGTGGATCATGCACTGATACGTGGCGGATCATACACTGATCACATGACTGATCATGCACTGGTCACGTGCCTGATCATGCACTGATCCTGTGGCTGATCATGCACTGATCACGTTGCAGATCATGCACTCATCACGTGGCTGATCATACAATGATCACGTGGCTGATCATGCACTGATCACATGTATGATCGTACACTGATCACGTGGCTGATCATGCACAAATCCCATTGCATATCATGCTCTGATCAGGTTGCTATCATGTACTGATCACGTGGCTGATCATACAGTGATCACGTGACTGACCATGCACTGATTACGTGGCTATCATGCACTGATCACGTGGCTGATCATGCACTGTTAACCTGGCTATAATACACTGATCTCGTGACTGATCATGCATTCTTCACGTGCCTGATCATGCACTGATCACGTGGCTGATCCTGCACTGATCACGTGGCTGATAATGCACTGATCACTTGACTGATCATGCACTGATCACGTGTCTGATCATGCACTGCTCACGTGACTGATCATGGATTGATCACGTGACTGATCATGCACTGATCATGAGCCTGATCATGCACTGATCACGGGCCTGTTCATGCACTGATCACGTGGCTGATCCTGCACTGATCACGAGGCTGATCATACACTGATCACGTGACTGTGTATGCAATGATCACTTGGCTGATCATGTACTGATCATGTGGCTGATCATGCACTGATAACCTGGCTATCATCCACTGATCACGTGAGTCATCATGCAATCTTCTCGTGCATGATCATGCACTGATCACGTGTCTTAGCATGCACTAACCATGTTGCTGATCATGCAATGGTCAGGTGCCTATCATGCACTCATGCACTGATCACGGGCCTGTTCATGCACTGATCACGTGGCTGATCCTGCACTGATTACGTAGCTGATCATATACTGATCACGTGACTGTGCATGCACTGATAACCTGGCTGATCATGCCCTGATCACGAGGCTGATCATGCACTGATCACATGGCTGATCATACACTGATCACTTGCCTGATCATGCACTAATCACGTTGCGGAACATGCACTGATCACGTGGCTGATCATACACTGATCACGTGGCTGATTATGCACTGATCACGTGGCTATCATGCAATGTTGACGTGGCTGATCATGCACTGACAACGTGACTGATTATGCACTGATCGCCTAGCTATAATGCACTGATCACATGACTGCGCATGTCATGATCATGTGACTGATCATGCACTAATCACGTTGCGGAACATGCACTGATCACGTGGCTGATCATACACTGATCACGTGACTGAACATGCACTAGTCACGTGGCTATCATGCACTGATCACGTGGCTGATCATACACTGATCACGTGCCTGATCATGCACTGATCACGTGCCTGATCATTCACTGATTGCGTAACTTCGCATGCAGTGATCTCGTGTCTGAATTGTGCTGATCATGTGACTAATCAAGAACTGATCATGTGGCTATAATGCACTGATCACGTGACTGGGCACGCACTGAAAATATGGAAGACCATACACTGATCACGTCACTGATCACGCACTGATCACGAGACTGATCATGCACTGATCACGTGGCTGATCATGCACTGATCACGTGGCTGATCATACTCTGATCACGTGAGTGTGCATGCACTGACACGTGGCTGATCATGCACTGATCACGTGGCTGATCATGAACTGATCACGTGGCTGATCATGCACTGATCACATGAATGATCATGCACTAATAACGTTGTGGATCATGCACTGATCACGTGGCTGATCAGGCACTGATCACGTGGCTGATCATACTCTGAACACGAAGCTGAAAATACAGAGATCACGTGACTGCATGCACTGATCACATGGCTATCATGCACTGATCACGTGTCTATGATGCACTGATCACGTGACTGCGCATTAACTGAACACATACCTGTTCATGCACTGTTTACGTGGCTATCATGCACTGATCACGTGGCTGATCATGCATTGGTCACGTGGCTGATCATGCACTGATCACGTTGTGGATGATGCACTGATCACGTGACTGCGCATGCACTGATCATGTGGATGATCATACACTGATGACATTACTGATCAGGCACTGATCACGTGACTGATCATTCACGGATCACGTGGCTATTATGCACTGATCACGGGACTGCACATGCAGTGTTCACGTAATTGTAGACAATGATCACGTGGCTATCATGCACTGATCACGTGTCTATCATGCACTGAACACGTGGCTGATCAAACACTGATCACGTGGCTGATCATGCACTGATCACGTGGCTGATCATGCACTAATCACTTTGTGGATCATGCACTGATACGTGACGGATCATACACTGATCACATGACTGATCATGCACTGATCACGTGCCTGATCATGCACTGATCCCGTGGCTGATCATGCACTGATCACGTTGCAGATCATGCACTCATCACGTGGCTGATCATACAATGATCACGTGGCTGATCATGCACTGATCACATGTATGATCGTACACTGATCACGTCGCTGACCATGCACAAATCCCATTGCATATCATGCTCTGATCAGGTTGCTATCATGTACTGATCACGTGGCTGATCATACAGTGATCACGTGACTGACCATGCACTGATTACGTGGCTATCATGCACTGATCACGTGGCTGATCATGCACTGTTAACCTGGCTATAAGACACTGATCTCGTGACTGATCATGCATTCTTCACGTGCCTGATCATGCACTGATCACGTGGCTGATCTTGCACTGATCACGTGGCTGATAATGCACTGATCATGATTCTGATCATGCACTGATCACGGGCCTGTTCATGCACTGATCACGTGGCTGATCCTGCACTGATCACGAGGCTGATCATACACTGATCACATGACTGTGCATGCAATGATCACTTGGCTGATCATGTACTGATCACGTGGCTGATCATGCACTGATCACATGTATGATCGTACACTTATCACGTGGCTGATCATGCACAAATCCCATTGCATATCATGCTCTGATCAGGTTGCTATCATGTACTGATCACGTGGCTGATCATACAGTGATCACGTGACTGACCATGCACTGATTACGTGGCTATCATGCACTGATCACGTGGCTGATCATGCACTGTTAACCTGGCTATAATACACTGATCTCGTGACTGATCATGCATTCTTCACGTGCCTGATCATGCACTGATCACGTGGCTGATCCTGCACTGATCACGTGGCTGATAATGCACTGATCACTTGACTGATCATGCACTGATCACGTGTCTGATCATGCACTGCTCACGTGACTGATCATGGATTGATCACGTGACTGATCATGCACTGATCATGAGCCTGATCATGCACTGATCACGGGCCTGTTCATGCACTGATCACGTGGCTGATCCTGCACTGATCACGAGGCTGATCATACACTGATCACGTGACTGTGTATGCAATGATCACTTGGCTGATCATGTACTGATCATGTGGCTGATCATGCACTGATAACCTGGCTATCATCCACTGATCACGTGAGTCATCATGCAATCTTCTCGTGCATGATCATGCACTGATCACGTGTCTTAGCATGCACTAACCATGTTGCTGATCATGCAATGGTCAGGTGCCTATCATGCACTCATGCACTGATCACGGGCCTGTTCATGCACTGATCACGTGGCTGATCCTGCACTGATTACGTAGCTGATCATATACTGATCACGTGACTGTGCATGCACTGATAACCTGGCTGATCATGCCCTGATCACGTGACTGATCATGCACTGATCATGAGCCTGATCATGCACTGATCACGGGCCTGTTCATGCACTGATCACGTGCCTGATCATGCACTGATCCCGTGGCTGATCATGCACTGATCACGTTGCAGATCATGCACTCATCACGTGGCTGATCATACAATGATCACGTGGCTGATCATGCACTGATCACATGTATGATCGTACACTGATCACGTCGCTGACCATGCACAAATCCCATTGCATATCATGCTCTGATCAGGTTGCTATCATGTACTGATCACATGGCTGATCATACAGTGATCACGTGACTGACCATGCACTGATTACGTGGCTATCATGCACTGATCACGTGGCTGATCATGCACTGTTAACCTGGCTATAAGACACTGATCTCGTGACTGATCATGCATTCTTCACGTGCCTGATCATGCACTGATCACGTGGCTGATCTTGCACTGATCACGTGGCTGATAATGCACTGATCATGATTCTGATCATGCACTGATCACGGGCCTGTTCATGCACTGATCACGTGGCTGATCCTGCACTGATCACGAGGCTGATCATACACTGATCACGTGACTGTGCATGCAATGATCACTTGGCTGATCATGTACTGATCACGTGGCTGATCATGCACTGATCACGTGACTGATTATGCACTGATCACATAGCTATCATGCACTGATCACATGACTTCGCATGCCATGATCACGTGACTGATCATGCACTGATCACGTGGCTATCATGCACTGATAATGTGGCTTATCATACATTGATCACCTAAATAATCATGCACTGATCACGTGGCAATCTTGCTCTGATCACGTGGTTGATCAGGCACTGATTACTTAGCTATCATGCAGTGATTACATGACTGCGCAAGAACTGATCACTTAGATATCATACACAGGACACGTGACAGATCATGCACTGATCACGTGACTGATCATGCACTGATCTGGTGGCTATCATGCACTGATCACGTGGTTGATCATACACTGATCACGTGACTGATCATGCACTGATCACCTGGCTATCAGGCACTAATCACGTAGCTGATCTGGAACAGATCACGTGACTAATCATGCAGTGATCACGTCGCTATCATGCAATGATCTCGAGATTGCGCATGCACTGATCATATGGATGATCACACACTGATCACGTGACAGATCATGCACTGAACACGTGACTTATCATGCACTGATCACGTGACTGCACATGCACTGATCATGTGACTGAGCATGCACTGATCATGTAGCTGATCATGCACTGATCACGAAGTTGAGCATACACTGATCATGTGACTGAGCATGCACTGATCACGTAGCTGATCATGCACTGATCACGAAGTTGATCATACACTGATCACGTGAGTGTGCATGCACTGATCACGTGGCAGATAATGCAATGATCACGTGGCTGATCATGCACTGATCACGTAGCTCTCATGCACTGATCACATGTCAATCATGCCCGGATCCCGTCGCTGATCATGCACTGATCGCCTGACTGATCATGCACTAGTCACCTGGCTATCATGCACTAATCCCATGGCTGATCATACACTGCTCACGTGGCTGATCATGCACTGATCTCGAAGCTGATCATACACTGATCATGTGAGTGTGCATGCAATGATCACATGGCTGATTATGCACTGATCACGTGGCTGATCATGCACTGATCACGTGGCTGATCATTCACTGATCTCGAAGCTGATCATACACTGATCACGTGAGTGTGCATGCAATGATCACATGGCTGATTATGCGCTGATCACGTTTCTGAACATGCTCTGATCCCGTGGGTGATCATTCACTTATCACGTGGCTTATCATACACTGATCACGTGGCTGATCATGCACTAATCACGTTGTGGATGATGCACTGGTCACGTGGCTGATCATACACTGATCACATGACTGATCATGCACTAATCACGTTGTGGATCATGCACTGATCACGTGGCTGATAATACACTGATTATGTGGCTGATCATACACTGATCACGTGGCTGATCATGCACTGATCACGTGGCTGATCATGCACTAATCACTTTGTGGATCATGCACTGATTACGTGGCAGATCATACACTGATCCCATGACTGATCATGCACTGATCGCGTGCCTGATCATGCACTGTTCACGTGTTTATCGTGCACTGATCACGTGACTGCACATTAACTGAACACATACCTGTTCATGCACTGTTTACGTGGATATCATGCACTGATCACGTGGCTCATCATGCATTAATCACGTGACTGATCATGCACTGATCACGTGGCTATCATGCACTGATAACGTGGCTGATAATGCACTGATCACTTGACTGATCATGCACTGATCACGTGTCCGATCATGCACTACTCACGTGACTGATCATGGACTGATCACGTGACTGATCATGCACTGATCATGAGCCTGATCATGCACTGATCATGGGCCTGTTCATGCACTGATCACGTGGCTGATCCTGCACTGATCACGAGGCTGATCATACACTGATCACGTGACTGTGCATGCAATGATCACTTGGATGATCATGTACTAATCACGTGGCTGATCATGCACTGATAACCTGGCTATCATCCACTGATCACGTGAGTGATCATGCACAATTCTCGTGCATGTTCATGCACTGATCACGTGGCTTATCATACACTGCTCACGTGGCTGATCATGCACTAATCACGTTGTGGATGATGCACTGATCACGTGGCTGATCATACACTGATCACGTGGGTGATCATGAACTGATCACGTGACTGATCATGCACTGATCACGTGGCTTAGCATGCAGTGATCTCGTGTCTGAATGGTGCTGATCATGTGACTAATCAAGAACTGATCACGTGGCTATAATGCACTGATCACGTGACTGCGCATGCACTGATCATGTGGATGATCATACACTGATGACGTTACTGATCAGGCACTGATCACGTGACTGATCATTCACTGATCACGTGGCTATCATGCACTGATCACGTGTCTATCATGCACTGAACACGTGGCTGATCAAACACTGATCACGTGGCTGATCATACTCTGATCACGTGAGTGTGCATGCACTGATCACGTGGGTGATCATGAACTGATCACGTGGCTGATCATACACTGCTCACGTGGCTGATCATGCACTAATTACGTTGTGGATGATGCACTGATCACGTGGCTGATCATACACTGATCACGTGGGTGATCATGAACTCTTCACATGGCTGATCATACACTGATCACATGAATGATCATGCACTAATCACGTTGTGGATCATGCACTGATCACGTGGCTGATCATACACTGATGACGTGGCTGATCTTGCACTTATCACGTGGCTGATCATACAGTGATTACATGAATGATCATGCACTAATCACGTTGTAGATTATACACTGATCACATGACTGTGCATGTATTGATCACGTGGCTGATCATGCAATGAACACGTGGCTGATCATACACTGATCACATTACTGATCATGCACTGTTCACGTGCCTGATCATTCACTGATCACGTGGCTGATCATGCACTGATCACGAAGCTGATCATACCCTGATCACATAACTGTGCATGCACTGATCACGTGGCTGATCATGCACTGATCATGTGGCTGATCATACACTGATCACGTGGCTGAACATACTCTGATCACGTGGCTGATCAGGCACTGATCACGTGGCTGATCATACTCTGAACATGAAGCTGAAAATACACTGATCACGTGACTGCATGCACTGATCACATGGCTATCATGCACTGATCACGTGTTTATCATGCACTGATCACGTGACTGCACATTCACTGAACACATACCTGTTCATGCACTGTTTACGTGGCTATCATGCACTGATCACGTGGCTCATCATGCATTAATCACGTGACTGATCATGCACTGATCTCGTTGCGTATCATGCACTGATCACATGAAGGTGCATGAACTGATCACGTGAATATTATACACTGATCACGTGGCTGATCATACACTGATCACGTGCCTGATCATGCACTGATCACGTGCCTGATCATGCACTGATTGCGTAACTTACCATGCAGTGATCTCGTGTCTGAATTGTGCTGATCATGTGACTAATCAAGAACTGATCACGTGGCTATAATGCACTGATCACGTGACTGCGCACGCACTGAAAATATGGATGACCATACACTGATCACGTCACTGATCACGCACTGATCACGTGACTGATCATGCACTGATCACGTGGCTGATCCTGCACTGATCACGAAGCTGATCATAGTCTGATCACGTGAGTGTGCATGCACTGATCACGTGGCTGATCATGCACTGATCACGTGGCTTATCATACACTGCTCACGTGGCTGATTATGCACTAATCACGTTGTGGATGATGCACTAATCACGTTGTGGATGATGCACAGATCACGTGGCTGATCATACACTGATCACGTGGGTGATCATGAACTGATCACGTGCTGATCATACACTGATCACATGAATGATCGTGCACTAATCACGTTGAGGATCATGCACTGATCACGTGGCTGATCAGGCACTGATCACGTGGCTGATCATACTCTGAACACGAAGCTGATAATACACTGATCACGTGACTGCATGCACTGATCACATAGCTATCATGCACTGATCACGTGTCTATAATGCACTGATAATGTGACTGCGCATTAACTGAACACATAGCTGTTCATGCACTGTTTACGTGGCTATCATGCACTGATCACGTTGCTGATCATGCATTGGTCACGTGACTGATCATGCACTGATCACGTTGCGTATCATGCACTGATCACATGACTGCGCATGCCATGATCACGTGGCTGATCATGCACTGATCACGTTGCGTATCATGCACTGATCACATGACGGTGCATGAACTGATCACGTGGATATTATACACTGATCAAGTGACAAATCATGCACTAATCACGTGACAGATCATGCACCGATCACGTGGCTAACATGCACTGATCACGTGACTGATCATGCACTAGACACGTCGCAATCATGCACTGATCACGTGGCTGTTCATACAGTGATCACGTGACTGATCATGCACTGATCATGTTCCTGATCATGCACTGATCACGAAGCTGATCATACTCCAATCACGTGAGTGTGCATGCACTGATCACGTGGCTGATCATGCACTGATCACGTGGCTGATCATGCACTGATCATGTGTCTGATCATGCACTGATAAAGTGGTTGATCATGCACTGATCACGTGGCTGAGCATGCACAAATCCCATTGCATATCATGCTCTGATCAGGTTGCTATCATGTACTGATCACGTGGAAGATCATACAGTGATCACGTGACTGACCATGCACTGATTACGTGGCTATCATGCACTGATCACGTGGCTGATCATGCACTGTTAACCTGGCTATAATACACTGATCTCGTGACTGATCATGCATTCTTCACGTGCCTGATCATGCACTGATCACGTGGCTGATCATGCACTACTCACGTGACTGATCATGGACTGATCACGTGACTGATCATGCACTGATCATGAGCCTGATCATGCACTGATCACGGGCCTGTTCATGCACTGATCACGTGGCTGATCCTGCACTGATCACGAGCCGGATCATACACTGATCACGTGAGTGTGCATGCACTGATCACGTGACTGATTATGCACTGATCACATAGCTATCATGCACTGATCACATGACTTCGAATGCCATGATCAGGTGACTGATCATGCACTGATCACATGGCTATCATGCACTGATAATGTCGCTTATCATACATTGATCACCAAAATAATCATGCACTGATCACGTGGCAATCTTGCTCTGATCACGTGGTTGATCAGGCACTGATCACTTAGCCATCATGCACTGATCACATGACTGCGCAAGAACTGATCACTTAGATATCATACACAGGACACGTGACAGATCATGCACTGATCACGTGACTGATCATGCACTGATCTGGTGGCTATCATGCATTGATCACGTGGTTGACCATACACTGATCACGTGACTGATCATGCACTGATCACCTGGCTATCAGGCACTAATCACGTAGCTGATCTGGAACAGATCACGTGACTAATCATGCAGTGATCACGTCGCTATCATGCACTGATCTCGAGATTGCACATGCACTGATCATATGGATGATCACACACTGATCACGTGACAGATTATGCACTGAACACGTGACTTATCATGCACTGATCACGTGACTGCACATGCACTGATCATGTGACTGAGCATGCACTGATCACGTAGCTAATCATGCACTGATCACGAAGTTGATCATACCCTGATCACGTGAGAGTGCATTCACTGATCACGTGGCGGATCATGCAATGATCACGTGGCTGATCATGCACTGATCACGTAGTTCTCATGCACTGATCACATGTCAATCATGCCCGGATCCCGTGGCTGATCATGCACTGATCGCCTGACTGATCATGCACTAGTCACCTGGCTCTCATGCCTAATCCCGTGGCTGATCATACACTGACCACGTGACTGATCATGCACTGATCACGTGGCTGATCATGCACTGATCTCCAAGCTGATCATACACTGATCACGTGAGTGTGCATTCAATGATCACATGGCTGATCATGCACTGATCACGTGGCTGAACATGCTCTGATCCCGTGGGTGATCATGCACTTATCACGTGGCTTATCATACACTGATCACGTGGCTGATCATGCACAAATCCCATTGCATATCATGCTCTGATCAGGTTGCTATCATGTACTGATCACGTGGCTGATCATACAGTGATCACGTGACTGACCATGCACTGATTACGTGGCTATCATGCACTGATCACGTGGCTGATCATGCACTGTTAACCTGGCTATAATACACTGATCTCGTGACTGATCATGCATTCTTCACGTGCCTGATCCTGCACTGATCACGTGGCTGATAATGCACTGATCACTTGACTGATCATGCACTGATCACGTGTCTGATCATGCACTGCTCACGTGACTGATCATGGATTGATCACGTGACTGATCATGCACTGATCATGAGCCTGATCATGCACTGATCACGGGCCTGTTCATGCACTGATCACGTGGCTGATCCTGCACTGATCACGAGGCTGATCATACACTGATCACGTGACTGTGTATGCAATGATCACTTGGCTGATCATGTACTGATCACGTGGCTGATCATGCACTGATAACCTGGCTATCATCCACTGATCACGTGAGTCATCATGCAATCTTCTCGTGCATGATCATGCACTGATCACGTGTCTTAGCATGCACTAACCATGTTGCTGATCATGCAATGGTCAGGTGCCTATCATGCACTCATGCACTGATCACGGGCCTGTTCATGCACTGATCACGTGGCTGATCCTGCACTGATTACGTAGCTGATCATATACTGATCACGTGACTGTGCATGCACTGATAACGTGGCTGATCATGCCCTGATCACGAGGCTGATCATGCACTGATCACATGGCTGATCATACACTGATCACTTGCCTGATCATGCACTAATCACGTTGCGGAACATGCACTGATCACGTGGCTGATCATACACTGATCACGTGGCTGATTATGCACTGATCACGTGGCTATCATGCAATGTTGACGTGGCTGATCATGCACTGACAACGTGACTGATTATGCACTGATCGCCTAGCTATAATGCACTGATCACATGACTGCGCATGTCATGATCATGTGACTGATCATGCACTAATCACGTTGCGGAACATGCACTGAACACGTGGCTGATCATACACTGATCACGTGACTGAACATGCACTGATCACGTGCCTGATCATGCACTGATTGCGTAACTTCGCATGCAGTGATCTCGTGTCTGAATTGTGCTGATCATGTGACTAACCAAGAACTGATCATGTGGCTATAATGCACTGATCACGTGACTGGGCACGCACTGAAAATATGGATGAACATACACTGATCACGTCACTGATCACGCACTGATCACGTGACTGATCATGCACTGATCACGTGGCTGATCATGCACTGATCACGTGGCTGATCATACTCTTATCACGTGAGTGTGCATGCACTGATCACGTGGCTGATCATGCACTGATCACGTGGCTGATCATGCACTGATCACGTGGGTGATCATGAACTGATCACGTGGCTGATCATGCACTGATCACATGAATGATCATGCACTAATCACGTTGTGGATCATGCACTGATCACGTGGCTGATCAGGCACTGATCACGTGGCTGATCATACTCTGAACACGAAGCTGAAAATACAGAGATCACGTGACTGCATGCACTGATCACTTGGCTATCATGCACTGATCACGTGTCTATCATGCACTGAACACGTGACTGCGCATTAACTGAACACATACCTGTTCATGCACTGTTTACGTGGCTATCATGCACTGATCACGTGGCTGATCATGCATTGGTCACGTGGCTGAGCATGCACTGATCACATTGTGGATGATGCACTGATCACGTGACTGCGCATGCACGGATCATGTGGATGATCATACACTGATGACATTACTGATCATGCACTGATCCCGTGGCTGATCATGCACTGATCACGTTGCAGATCATGCACTCATCACGTGGCTGATCATACAATGATCACGTGGCTGATCATGCACTGATCACATGTATGATCGTACACTGATCACGTCGCTGACCATGCACAAATCCCATTGCATATCATGCTCTGATCAGGTTGCTATCATGTACTGATCACGTCGCTGATCATACAGTGATCACGTGACTGACCATGCACTGATTACGTGGCTATCATGCATTGATCACTTTGCTGATCATGCACTGTTAACCTGGCTATAATACACTGATCTCGTGACTGATCATGCATTCTTCACGTGCCTGATCATGCACTGATCACGTGGCTGATCTTGCACTGATCACGTGGCTGATAATGCACTGATCACTTGACTGATCATGCACTGATCACGTGGCTGATCATGCACTGATCACGAAGCTGATAATACTCTGTTCACGTGAGTGTGCATGCACTGATCACGTGGCTGATCATGCACTGATCACGTGACTGATCATGCACTGATCACGTGGCTGATCATGCACTGATCACGAAGCTGATCATACTCTGATCACGTGAGTGTGCATGCACTGATCACATGGCTGATCATGCACTGATCACGTGTCTGATCATGCACTGATCACGTGGGTGATCATGAACTTATCATGTGGCTTATCATACACTGCTCACGTTGTTGATCATGCACTAATCACGTTGTGGATGATGCACTGGTCACGTGGCTGATCATACACTGATCACGTGGGTGATCATGAACTGATCACGTGGCTGATCATACACTGATCACATGAATGATCGTGCACTAATCACGTTGAGGATCATGCACTGATCACGTTGCTGGTCATGCACTGATCACGTGGCTGATCATACTCTGAACACGAAGCTGAAAATACACTGATCACGTGACTGCATGCACTGATCACATGGCTATCATGCACTGATCACGTGTCTATCATGCACTGATCACGTGACTGCGCATTAACTGAACACATACCTGTTCATGCACTGTTTACGTGGCTATCATGCACTGACCACGTGGCTGATCATGCATTGGTCACGTGGCTGATCATGCACTGATCACGTTGCGTATCATGCACTGATCACATGACGGCGCATGAACTGATCACGTGGATATTATACACTGATCAAGTGACAAATCATGCACTACTCACGTGACTGATCATGCACTGATCACGTGGCTATCATGCACTGATCACGTGACTGATCATGCACTAGACACGTCGCTATCATGCACTGATCACGTGGCTGTTCATACAGTGATCACGTGACTGATCATGCACTGATCACGTGCCTGATCATGCACTGATCACGAAGCTGATCATACTCCAATCACGTGAGTGTGCATGCACTGATCACGTGGCTGAACATGCACTAATCACGTTGTGGATGATGCACTGATCACGTGGCTGATCATACACTGATCACATGACTGATCATGAACTAATCACGTTGTGGATCATGCACTGATCACGTGGCTGTTCTTGCACTTATCACGTGGCTGATCATACAGTGATTACATGACTGATCATGCACTAATCACGTTGTGGATCATGCACTGATCACATGAATGTGCATGCATTGATCATGTGGCTGATCATGCACTGATCACGTGGCTGATCATGCACTGATCACGAAGCTGATCATACACTGATCACAGGACTGTGCATGCACTGATCATGTGGCTGATCATGCACTGATCACGTGGCTGATCAGGCACTGATCACGTGGCTGATCGTACTCTGAACACGAAGCTGAAAATACACTGATCACGAGACTGCATGCACTGATCACTTGACTGCGCATGCACTGATCACGTGGATGATAATACGCTGATCACTTGACTGCTTATGCACTAAAAAAATGGCTGATCATGCACTGATCACATGACTGATAATGCACTGATCACTTGACTGATCATGCACTGATTAATCATGTGCTGGTCACGTGGCTATCATGCACTGATCACTTGGCTGATCATACACTGATCACGTGACTGATCATGCATAGATCACGTGACTATCATGCACTGATCACTTGAATGTGCATGCAATAATCACGTGGATGATCACGCATTTATCACGTGGCTGATCATGCACTAATCACATGGCGGAACATGAACTGATCACGTGACTTAGCATGCAGTGATCTCGTGTCTGAATGGTGCTGATCATGTGACTAATCAAGAACTGATCACGTGGCTATAATGCACTGATCACGTGACTGCGCATGCACTGATCATGTGGATGATCATACACTGATGACGTTACTGATCAGGCACTGATCACGTGACTGATCATTCACTGATCACGTGGCTATTATGCACTGATCACGGGACTGCACATACAGTGTTCACGTAATTGTAGACAATGATCACGTGGCTATCATGCACTGATCAGGTGTCTATCATGCACTGAACACGTGGCTGATCAAACACTGATCACGTGGCTGATCATGCACTGATCACGTGGCTGATCATGCACTAATCACTTTGTGGATCATGCACTGATACGTGGCGGATCATACACTGATCACATGACTGATCATGCACTGGTCACGTGCCTGATCATGCACTGATCCTGTGGCTGATCATGCACTGATCACGTTGCAGATCATGCACTCATCACGTGGCTGATCATACAATGATCACGTGGCTGATCATGCACTGATCACATGTATGATCGTACACTGATCACGTGGCTGATCATGCACAAATCCCATTGCATATCATGCTCTGATCAGGTTGCTATCATGTACTGATCACGTGGCTGATCATACAGTGATCACGTGACTGACCATGCACTGATTACGTGGCTATCATGCACTGATCACGTGGCTGATCATGCACTGTTAACCTGGCTATAATACACTGATCTCGTGACTGATCATGCATTCTTCACGTGCCTGATCATGCACTGATCACGTGGCTGATCCTGCACTGATCACGTGGCTGATAATGCACTGATCACTTGACTGATCATGCACTGATCACGTGTCTGATCATGCACTGCTCACGTGACTGATCATGGATTGATCACGTGACTGATCATGCACTGATCATGAGCCTGATCATGCACTGATCACGGGCCTGTTCATGCACTGATCACGTGGCTGATCCTGCACTGATCACGAGGCTGATCATACACTGATCACGTGACTGTGTATGCAATGATCACTTGGCTGATCATGTACTGATCATGTGGCTGATCATGCACTGATAACCTGGCTATCATCCACTGATCACGTGAGTCATCATGCAATCTTCTCGTGCATGATCATGCACTGATCACGTGTCTTAGCATGCACTAACCATGTTGCTGATCATGCAATGGTCAGGTGCCTATCATGCACTCATGCACTGATCACGGGCCTGTTCATGCACTGATTACGTAGCTGATCATATACTGATCACGTGACTGTGCATGCACTGATAACCTGGCTGATCATGCCCTGATCACGAGGCTGATCATGCACTGATCACATGGCTGATCATACACTGATCACTTGCCTGATCATGCACTAATCACGTTGCGGAACATGCACTGATCACGTGGCTGATCATACACTGATCACGTGGCTGATTATGCACTGATCACGTGGCTATCATGCAATGTTGACGTGGCTGATCATGCACTGACAACGTGACTGATTATGCACTGATCGCCTAGCTATAATGCACTGATCACATGACTACGCATGTCATGATCATGTGACTGATCATGCACTAATCACGTTGCGGAACATGCACTGATCACGTGGCTGATCATACACTGATCACGTGACTGAACATGCACTAGTCACGTGGCTATCATGCACTGATCACGTGGCTGATCATACACTGATCACGTGCCTGATCATGCACTGATCACGTGCCTGATCATTCACTGATTGCGTAACTTCGCATGCAGTGATCTCGTGTCTGAATTGTGCTGATCATGTGACTAATCAAGAACTGATCATGTGGCTATAATGCACTGATCACGTGACTGGGCACGCACTGAAAATATGGAAGACCATACACTGATCACGTCACTGATCACGCACTGATCACGAGACTGATCATGCACTGATCACGTGGCTGATCATGCACTGATCACGTGGCTGATCATACTCTGATCACGTGAGTGTGCATGCACTGACACGTGGCTGATCATGCACTGATCACGTGGCTGATCATGAACTGATCACGTGGCTGATCATGCACTGATCACATGAATGATCATGCACTAATAACGTTGTGGATCATGCACTGATCACGTGGCTGATCAGGCACTGATCACGTGGCTGATCATACTCTGAACACGAAGCTGAAAATACAGAGATCACGTGACTGCATGCACTGATCACATGGCTATCATGCACTGATCACGTGTCTATGATGCACTGATCACGTGACTGCGCATTAACTGAACACATACCTGTTCATGCACTGTTTACGTGGCTATCATGCACTGATCACGTGGCTGATCATGCACTGATCACGTTGTGGATGATGCACTGATCACGTGACTGCGCATGCACTGATCATGTGGATGATCATACACTGATGACATTACTGATCAGGCACTGATCACGTGACTGATCATTCACGGATCACGTGGCTATCATGCACTGATCACGTGTCTATCATGCACTGAACACGTGGCTGATCAAACACTGATCACGTGGCTGATCATGCACTGATCACGTGGCTGATCATGCACTAATCACTTTGTGGATCATGCACTGATACGTGACGGATCATACACTGATCACATGACTGATCATGCACTGATCACGTGCCTGATCATGCACTGATCCCGTGGCTGATCATGCACTGATCACGTTGCAGATCATGCACTCATCACGTGGCTGATCATACAATGATCACGTGGCTGATCATGCACTGATCACATGTATGATCGTACACTGATCACGTCG
Organism: Bos taurus; assembly: GCF_002263795.3. NCBI lineage: Eukaryota > Metazoa > Chordata > Mammalia > Artiodactyla > Bovidae > Bos > Bos taurus. The sequence continues at coordinate 40,741 of NW_020191190.1, forward strand.
CTGACCATGCACAAATCCCATTGCATATCATGCTCTGATCAGGTTGCTATCATGTACTGATCACGTGGCTGATCATACAGTGATCACGTGACTGACCATGCACTGATTACGTGGCTATCATGCATTGATCACTTTGCTGATCATGCACTGTTAACCTGGCTATAATATACTGATCTCGTGACTGATCATGCATTCTTCACGTGCCTGATCATGCACTGATCACGTGGCTGATCTTGCACTGATCACGTGGCTGATAATGCACTGATCACGTGGCTGATCATGCACTGATCACGTGGCTGATCATGCACTGATCACGTGGCTGATCATGCACTGATCACGAAGCTGATCATACTCTGATCACGTGGCTGATCATACACTGATCACGTGGCTGATCATGCACTGATCACGTGGCTGATCATGCACTGATCACGAAGCTGATCTTGCACTGATCACGTGGCTGATAATGCACTGATCACGTGGCTATCATGCACTGATCACGTGGCTGATCATGCACTGTTAACCTGGCTATAAGACACTGATCTCGTGACTGATCATGCATTCTTCACGTGCCTGATCATGCACTGATCACGTGGCTGATCTTGCACTGATCACGTGGCTGATAATGCACTGATCATGATTCTGATCATGCACTGATCACGTGGCTGATCCTGCACTGATCACGAGGCTGATCATACACTGATCACGTGACTGTGCATGCAATGATCACTTGGCTGATCATGTACTGATCACGTGGCTGATCATGCACTGATCACGTGACTGATTATGCACTGATCACATAGCTATCATGCACTGATCACATGACTTCGCATGCCATGATCACGTGACTGATCATGCACTGATCACGTGGCTATCATGCACTGATAATGTGGCTTATCATACATTGATCACCTAAATAATCATGCACTGATCACGTGGCAATCTTGCTCTGATCACGTGGTTGATCAGGCACTGATTACTTAGCTATCATGCAGTGATTACATGACTGCGCAAGAACTGATCACTTAGATATCATACACAGGACACGTGACAGATCATGCACTGATCACGTGACTGATCATGCACTGATCTGGTGGCTATCATGCACTGATCACGTGGTTGATCATACACTGATCACGTGACTGATCATGCACTGATCACCTGGCTATCAGGCACTAATCACGTAGCTGATCTGGAACAGATCACGTGACTAATCATGCAGTGATCACGTCGCTATCATGCAATGATCTCGATTGCGCATGCACTGATCATATGGATGATCACACACTGATCACGTGACAGATAATGCACTGAACACGTGACTTATCATGCACTGATCACGTGACTGCACATGCACTGATCATGTGACTGAGCATGCACTGATCATGTAGCTGATCATGCACTGATCACGAAGTTGAGCATACACTGATCATGTGACTGAGCATGCACTGATCACGTAGCTGATCATGCACTGATCACGAAGTTGATCATACACTGATCACGTGAGTGTGCATGCACTGATCACGTGGCAGATAATGCAATGATCACGTGGCTGATCATGCACTGATCACGTAGCTCTCATGCACTGATCACATGTCAATCATGCCCGGATCCCGTCGCTGATCATGCACTGATCGCCTGACTGATCATGCACTAGTCACCTGGCTATCATGCACTAATCCCATGGCTGATCATACACTGATCACGTGGCTGATCGTGCACTGATCTCGAAGCTGATCATACACTGATCACGTGAGTGTGCATGCAATGATCACATGGCTGATTATGCACTGATCACGTGGCTGATCATGCACTGATCACGTGGCTGATCATTCACTGATCTCGAAGCTGATCATACACTTATCACGTGAGTGTGCATGCAATGATCACATGGCTGATTATGCGCTGATCACGTTTCTGAACATGCTCTGATCCCGTGGGTGATCATTCACTTATCACGTGGCTTATCATACACTGATCACGTGGCTGATCATGCACTAAACACGTTGTGGATGATGCACTGGTCACGTGGCTGATCATACACTGATCACATGACTGATCATGCACTAATCACGTTGTGGATCATGCACTGATCACGTGGCTGATAATACACTGATTATGTGGCTGATCATACACTGATCACGTGGCTGATCATGCACTGATCACGTGGCTGATCATGCACTAATCACTTTGTGGATCATGCACTGATTACGTGGCAGATCATACACTGATCACATGACTGATCATGCACTGATCGCGTGCCTGACCATGCACTGTTCACGTGTTTTTCGTGCACTGATCACGTGACTGCGCATTAACTGAACACATACCTGTTCATGCACTGTTTACGTGGATATCATGCACTGATCACGTGGCTCATCATGCATTAATCACGTGACTGATCATGCACTGATCACGTGGCTATCATGCACCGATAACGTGGCTGATAATGCACTGATCACTTGACTGATCATGCACTGATCACGTGTCTGATCATGCACTACTCACGTGACTGATCATGGACTGATCACGTGACTGATCATGCACTGATCATGAGCCTGATCATGCACTGATCATGGGCCTGTTCATGCACTGATCACGTGGCTGATCCTGCACTGATCACGAGGCTGATCATACACTGATCACGTGACTGTGCATGCAATGATCACTTGGATGATCATGTACTGATCACGTGGCTGATCATGCACTGATAACCTGGCTATCATCCACTGATCACGTGAGTGATCATGCACAATTCTCGTGCATGTTCATGCACTGATCACGTGTCTTAGCATGCACTAACCATGTTGCTGATCATAAAATGGTCAGGTGGCTATCATGCACTGTTTACCTGGCTGATCATGCACTGATCACATGGCTGTAATACACTGACCACTTGACTGTGCATGCACTGATCATGTGGATGATTATACACTGATCACGTGACTGATCATGCACTGATCATGTGTCTGATCATGCACTGATAAAGTGGTTGATCATGCACTGATCACGTGGCTGAGCATGCACTAGTCACGTGGCTATCATGCACTGATCACGTGGCTGATCATACACTGATCACGTGCCTGATCATGCACTGATCACGTGCCTGATCATGCACTGATTGCATAACTTCGCATGCAGTGATCTCGTATCTGAATTGTGCTGATCATGTGACTAATAAAGAACTGATCACGTGGCTATAATGCACTGATCATGTGACTGCGCATGCACTGATCATGTGGATGATCATACACTGATGACGTTACTGATCAGGCACTGATCACGTGACTGATCATTCACTGATCACGTGCCTATTATGCACTGATCACGGGACTGCACATGCAGTGTTCACGTAATTGTAGACAATGATCACGTGGCTATCATGCACTGATCACGTGGCTGATCAAACAATGATCACGTGCCTGATCATGCACTGATACCGTGGCTGATCATGCACTTATCACGTTGCAGATCAGCACTCATCACGTGGCTGATCATACAATGATCACGTGGCTGATCATGCACTGATCACATGTATGATCGTACACTGGTCACGTGGCTGATCATGCACAAATCCCATTGCATATCATGCTCTGATCAGGTTGCTATCATGTACTGATCACGTGGCTGAACATACAGTGATCACGTGACTGACCATGTACTGATCACGTGGCTGATCTTGCACTGATCACGTGGCTGATAATGCACTGATCACTTGACTGATCATGCACTGATCACGTGTCTGATCATGCACTACTCACGTGACTGATCATGGACTGATCACGTGACTGATCATGCACTGATCATGAGCCTGATCATGCACTGATCACGGGCCTGTTCATGCACTGATCACGTGCCTGATCCTGCACTGATCACGAGGCTGATCATACACTGATCACGTGACTGTGCATGCAATGATCACTTGGCTGATCATGCACTGATCACGTGACTGATTATGCACTGATCACATAGCTATCATGCACTGATCACATGACTTCGCATGCCATGATCACGTGCCTGATAATGCACTGTTCACGTGTTTATCGTGCACTGATCACGTGACTGCGCATTAACTGAACACATACCTGTTCATGCACTGTTTACGTGGATATCATGCACTGATCACGTGGCTCATCATGCATTAATCACGTGACTGATCATGCACTGATCACGTGGCTATCATGCACTGATCACGTGGCTGATAATGCACTGATCACTTGACTGATCATGCACTGATCACGTGTCTGATCATGCACTACTCACGTGACTGATCATGGACTGATCACGTGACTGATCATGCACTGATCATGAGCCTGATCATGCAGTGATCATGGGCCTGTTCATGCACTGATCACGTGGCTGATCCTGCACTGATCACGAGGCTGATCATACACTGATCATGTGACTGTGCATGCAATGATCACTTGGATGATCATGTACTGATCACGTGGCTGATCATGCACTGATAACCTGGCTATCATCCACTGATCACGTGAGTGATCATGCACAATTCTCGTGCATGTTCATGCACTGATCATGTGTCTTAGCATGCACTAACCATGTTGCTGATCATGAAATGGTCAGGTGGCTATCATGCACTGTTTACCTGGCTGATCATGCACTGATCACATGGCTGTAATACACTGACCACTTGACTGTGCATGCACTGATCATGTGGATGATTATACACTGATCACGTGACTGATCATGCACTGATCATGTGTCTGATCATGCACTGATAAAGTGGTTGATCATGCACTGATCACGTGGCTGAGCATGCACTAGTCACGTGGCTATCATGCACTGATCACGTGGCTGATCATACACTGATCACGTGCCTGATCATGCACTGATCACGTGCCTGATCATGCACTGATTGCATAACTTCGCATGCAGTGATCTCGTATCTGAATTGTGCTGATCATGTGACTAATAAAGAACTGATCACGTGGCTATAATGCACTGATCATGTGACTGCGCATGCACTGATCATGTGGATGATCATACACTGATGACGTTACTGATCAGGCACTGATCACGTGACTGATCATTCACTGATCACGTGCCTATTATGCACTGATCATGGGACTGCACATGCAGTGTTCACGTAATTGTAGACAATGACCACGTGGCTATCATGCACTGATCACGTGGCTGATCAAACAATGATCACGTGCCTGATCATGCACTGATCCCGTGGCTGATCATGCACTTATCACGTTGCAGATCAGCACTCATCACGTGGCTGATCATACAATTATCATGTGGCTGATCATGCACTGATCACATGTATGATCGTACACTGATCACGTGGCTGATCATGCACAAATCCCATTGCATATCATGCTCTGATAAGGTTGCTATCATGTACTGATCACGTGGCTGAACATACAGTGATCACGTGACTGACCATGCACTGATTACGTGGCTATCATGCACTGATCACGTGGCTGATCTTGCACTGATCTCGTGGCTGATAATGCACTGATCACTTGACTGATCATGCACTGATCACGTGTCTGATCATGCACTACTCACGTGACTGATCATGGACTGATCACGTGACTGATCATGCACTGATCATGAGCCTGATCATGCACTGATCACGGGCCTGTTCATGCACTGATCACGTGCCTGATCCTGCACTGATCACGAGGCTGATCATACACTGATCATGTGACTGTGCATGCAATGATCACTTGGCTGATCATGTACTGATCACGTGGCTGATCATGCACTGATCACGTGACTGATTATGCACTGATCACATAGCTATCATGCACTGATCACATGACTTCGCATGCCATGATCACGTGACTGATCATGCACTGATCACGTGGCTATCATGCACTGATAATGTGGCTTAACATACATTGATCACCTAAATAATCATGCACTGATCACGTGGCAATCTTGCTCTGATCACGTGGTTGATCAGGCACTGATCACTTAGCTATCATGCACTGATCACATGACTGCGCAAGAAGTGATCACTTAGATATCATACACAGGACACGTGACAGATCATGCACTGATCACGTGACTGATCATGCACTGATCTGGTGGCTATCATGCACTGATCACTTGGTTGATCATACACTGATCACGTGACTGATCATGCACTGATCACCTGGCTATCATGCACTAATCACGTAGCTGATCTGGAACAGATCACGTGACTAATCATGCAGTGATCACGTCGCTATCATGCAATGATCTCGAGATTGCGCATGCACTGATCATATGGATGATCACACACTGATCACGTGACAGATCATGCACTGAACACGTGACTTATCATGCACTGATCACGTGACTGCACATGCACTGATCATGTGACTGAGCATGCACTGATCATGTAGCTGATCATGCACTGATCACGAAGTTGAGCATACACTGATCATGTGACTGAGCATGCACTGATCACGTATCTGATCATGCACTGATCACGAAGTTGATCATACACTGATCACGTGAGTGTGCATGCACTGATCACGTGGCGGATAATGCAATGATCACGTGGCTGATCATGCACTGATCACGTAGCTCTCATGCACTGATCACATGTCAATCATGCCCGGATTCCGTGGCTGATCATGCACTGATCGCCTGACTGATCATGCACTAGTCACCTGGCTATCATGCACTAATCCCGTGGCTGATCAAACACTGACCATGTGACTGATCATGCACTGATCACGTGGCTGATCATGCACTGATCTCGAAGCTGATCATACTTGATCACGTGAGTGTGCATGCAATGATCACATGGCTGATTATGCACTGATCACGTGGCTGAATATGCTCTGATCCCGTGGGTGATCATGCACTTATCACGTGGCTTATCATACACTGATCACGTGGCTTATCATGCACTAATCACGTTGTGGATGATGCACTGTTCACGTGGCTGATCATACACTGATCACATGACTGATCATGCACTAATCACGTTGTGGATCATGCACTGATCACGTGGCTGATAATACACTGATTACGTGGCTGATCATACACTGATCACGTGGCTGATCATACACTGATCACGTGGCTGATCATGCACTGATCACGAAGCTGATCATCCACTGATCACTTGACTGTGCATGCACTGATCACGTGGCTGAGCATGCACTGATCACGTGGCTGATCATACACTGATCACGTGGCTGAGCATGCACTGATCACGTGGCTGATCATACACTGATCACGAAGCTGATCATCCACTGATCACTTGACTGTGCATGCACTGATCACGTGGCTGAGCATGCACTGATCACGTGGCTGATCATACACTGATCACGTGGCTGAGCATGCACTGATCACGTGGCTGATCATACACTGATCACGTGGCTGATCATACACTAATCACATTGCAGATAATGCACTCATCACGTGGCTGATCATACAATGATCATGTGGCTATTATGCACTGATCACGGGGCTGCACATGCAGTGTTTACGTAATTGTAGACAATGATCACGTGGCTATCATGCACTGATCACGTGTCTATCATGCACTGAACACGTGGCTGATCAAACACTGATCACGTGGCTGATCATGCACTGATCACGTGGCTGATCATGCACTAATCACTTTGTGGATCATGCACTGATACGTGGCTGATCATACACTGATCACATGACTGATCATGAACTAATCACGTTGTGGATCATGCACTGATCATGTGGCTGTTCTTGCACTTATCACGTGGCTGATCATACAGTGATTACATGACTGATCATGCACTAATCACGTTGTGGATGATTCACTGGTCACGTGGCTGATCATACACTGATCACGTGGCTGATCATACACTGATCACGTGGCTGATCATGCACTGATCACGTGGCTGATCATACTCTGATCACGTGGATGATCATACACTGATCACATGGCTGAACATACACTGCTCACGTGGCTGATCATGCACTAATTACATTGTGGATGATGTACTGATCACGTGGCTGATCATACACTGATCACGTGGGTGATCATGAACTGATCACGTGGCTGATCATACACTGATCACATGAATGATCATGCACTAATCACGTTGTGGATCATGCACTGATCACGTGGCTGATCATACACTGATCACGTGGCTGATCTTGCACTTATCACGTGGCTGATCATACAGTGATTACATGAATGATCATGCACTAATCACGTTGTAGATTATGCACTGATCACATGACTGTGCATGTATTGATCACGTGGCTGATCATGCAATGAACACGTGGCTGATCATACACTGATCACATTACTGATCATGCACTGTTCACGTGCCTGATCATTCACTGATCACGTGGCTGATCATGCACTGATCACGAAGCTGATCATACCCTGATCACATAACTGTGCATGCACTGATCACGTGGCTGATCATGCACTGATCATGTGGCTGATCATACACTGATCACGTGGCTGAACATACTCTGATCACGTGGCTGATCAGGCACTGATCACTTGGCTGATCATACTCTGAACATGAAGCTGAAAATACACTGATCACGTGACTGCATGCACTGATCACATGGCTATCATGCACTGATCACGTGTTTATCATGCACTGATCACGTGACTGCGCATTAACTGAACACATACGTGTTCATGCACTGTTTACGTGGCTAACATGCACTGATCACGTGGCTCATCATGCATTAATCACGTGACTGATCATGCACTTATCTCGTTGCGTATCATTCTCTGATCACATAACGGTGCATGAACTGATCACGTGAATATTATACACTGATCAAGTGACAGATCATGTACTAATCACGTGACTGTTCATGCACTGATCACGTGGCTATCATGCACTGATCACGTGGCTGATAATGCACTGATCACTTGACTGATCATGCACTGATCACATGTCTGATTATGCACTACTCACGTGACTGATCATGGACTGATCACCTGACTGATCATGAGCCTGATCATGCACTGATCACGGGCCTGTTCATGCACTGATCACGTGGCTGATAATGCACTGATCACTTGACTGATCATGCACTGATCACGTGTCTGATCATGCACTACTCACGTGACTGATCATGGACTGATCACGTGACTGATCATGCACTGATCATGAGCCTGATCATGCACTGATCACGGGCCTGTTCATGCACTGATCACGTGCCTGATCCTGCACTGATCACGAGGCTGATCATACACTGATCACGTGACTGTGCATGCAATGATCACTTGGCTGATCATGTACTGATCACGTGGCTGATCATGCACTGATCACGTGACTGATTATGCACTGATCACATAGCTATCATGCACTGATCACATGACTTCGCATGCCATGATCACGTGTCTGATAATGCACTGTTCACGTGTTTATCGTGCACTGATCACGTGACTGCGCATTAACTGAACACATACCTGTTCATGCACTGTTTACGTGGATATCATGCACTGATCACGTGGCTCATCATGCATTAATCACGTGACTGATCATGCACTGATCACGTGGCTATCATGCACTGATCACGTGGCTGATAATGCACTGATCACTTGACTGATCATGCACTGATCACGTGTCTGATCATGCACTACTCACGTGACTGATCATGGACTGATCACGTGACTGATCATGCACTGATCACGAGGCTGATCATACACTGATCACGTGACTGTGCATGCAATGATCACTTGGATGATCATGTACTGATCACGTGGCTGATCATGCACTGATAACCTGGCTATCATCCACTGATCACGTGAGTGATCATGCACAATTCTCGTGCATGTTCATGCACTGATCATGTGTCTTAGCATGCACTAACCATGTTGCTGATCATGAAATGGTCAGGTGGCTATCATGCACTGTTTACCTGGCTGATCATGCACTGATCACATGGCTGTAATACACTGACCACTTGACTGTGCATGCACTGATCATGTGGATGATTATACACTGATCACGTGACTGATCATGCACTGATCATGTGTCTGATCATGCACTGATAAAGTGGTTGATCATGCACTGATCACGTGGCTGAGCATGCACTAGTCACGTGGCTATCATGCACTGATCACGTGGCTGATCATACACTGATCACGTGCCTGATCATGCACTGATCACGTGCCTGATCATGCACTGATTGCATAACTTCGCATGCAGTGATCTCGTATCTGAATTGTGCTGATCATGTGACTAATAAAGAACTGATCACGTGGCTATAATGCACTGATCATGTGACTGCGCATGCACTGATCATGTGGATGATCATACACTGATGACGTTACTGATCAGGCACTGATCACGTGACTGATCATTCACTGATCACGTGCCTATTATGCACTGATCACGGGACTGCACATGCAGTGTTCACGTAATTGTAGACAATGACCACGTGGCTATCATGCACTGATCACGTGGCTGATCAAACAATGATCACGTGCCTGATCATGCACTGATCCCGTGGCTGATCATGCACTTATCACGTTGCAGATCAGCACTCATCACGTGGCTGATCATACAATTATCATGTGGCTGATCATGCACTGATCACATGTATGATCGTACACTGATCACGTGGCTGATCATGCACAAATCCCATTGCATATCATGCTCTGATAAGGTTGCTATCATGTACTGATCACGTGGCTGAACATACAGTGATCACGTGACTGACCATGCACTGATTACGTGGCTATCATGCACTGATCACGTGGCTGATCTTGCACTGATCTCGTGGCTGATAATGCACTGATCACTTGACTGATCATGCACTGATCACGTGTCTGATCATGCACTACTCACGTGACTGATCATGGACTGATCACGTGACTGATCATGCACTGATCATGAGCCTGATCATGCACTGATCACGGGCCTGTTCATGCACTGATCACGTGCCTGATCCTGCACTGATCACGAGGCTGATCATACACTGATCATGTGACTGTGCATGCAATGATCACTTGGCTGATCATGTACTGATCACGTGGCTGATCATGCACTGATCACGTGACTGATTATGCACTGATCACATAGCTATCATGCACTGATCACATGACTTCGCATGCCATGATCACGTGACTGATCATGCACTGATCACGTGGCTATCATGCACTGATAATGTGGCTTAACATACATTGATCACCTAAATAATCATGCACTGATCACGTGGCAATCTTGCTCTGATCACGTGGTTGATCAGGCACTGATCACTTAGCTATCATGCACTGATCACATGACTGCGCAAGAAGTGATCACTTAGATATCATACACAGGACACGTGACAGATCATGCACTGATCACGTGACTGATCATGCACTGATCTGGTGGCTATCATGCACTGATCACTTGGTTGATCATACACTGATCACGTGACTGATCATGCACTGATCACCTGGCTATCATGCACTAATCACGTAGCTGATCTGGAACAGATCACGTGACTAATCATGCAGTGATCACGTCGCTATCATGCAATGATCTCGAGATTGCGCATGCACTGATCATATGGATGATCACACACTGATCACGTGACAGATCATGCACTGAACACGTGACTTATCATGCACTGATCACGTGACTGCACATGCACTGATCATGTGACTGAGCATGCACTGATCATGTAGCTGATCATGCACTGATCACGAAGTTGAGCATACACTGATCATGTGACTGAGCATGCACTGATCACGTATCTGATCATGCACTGATCACGAAGTTGATCATACACTGATCACGTGAGTGTGCATGCACTGATCACGTGGCGGATAATGCAATGATCACGTGGCTGATCATGCACTGATCACGTAGCTCTCATGCACTGATCACATGTCAATCATGCCCGGATTCCGTGGCTGATCATGCACTGATCGCCTGACTGATCATGCACTAGTCACCTGGCTATCATGCACTAATCCCGTGGCTGATCAAACACTGACCATGTGACTGATCATGCACTGATCACGTGGCTGATCATGCACTGATCTCGAAGCTGATCATACTTGATCACGTGAGTGTGCATGCAATGATCACATGGCTGATTATGCACTGATCACGTGGCTGAATATGCTCTGATCCCGTGGGTGATCATGCACTTATCACGTGGCTTATCATACACTGATCACGTGGCTGATCATGCACTAATCACGTTGTGGATGATGCACTGGTCACGTGGCTGATCATACACTGATCACATGACTGATCATGCACTAATCACGTTGTGGATCATGCACTGATCACGTGGCTGATAATACACTGATTACGTGGCTGATCATACACTGATCACGTGGCTGATCATACATTGATCACGTGGCTGATCATGCACTGATCACGAAGCTGATCATCCACTGATCACTTGACTGTGCATGCACTGATCACGTGGCTGAGCATGCACTGATCACGTGGCTGATCATACACTGATCACGTGGCTGAGCATGCACTGATCACGTGGCTGATCATACACTGATCACGAAGCTGATCATCCACTGATCACTTGACTGTGCATGCACTGATCACGTGGCTGAGCATGCACTGATCACGTGGCTGATCATACACTGATCACGTGGCTGAGCATGCACTGATCACGTGGCTGATCATACACTGATCACGTGGCTGATCATACACTAATCACATTGCAGATAATGCACTCATCACGTGGCTGATCATACAATGATCACGTGGCTATTATGCACTGATCACGGGGCTGCACATGCAGTGTTTACGTAATTGTAGACAATGATCACGTGGCTATCATGCACTGATCACGTGTCTATCATGCACTGAACACGTGGCTGATCAAACACTGATCACGTGGCTGATCATGCACTGATCACGTGGCTGATCATGCACTAATCACTTTGTGGATCATGCACTGATACGTGGCTGATCATACACTGATCACATGACTGATCATGAACTAATCACGTTGTGGATCATGCACTGATCATGTGGCTGTTCTTGCACTTATCACGTGGCTGATCATACAGTGATTACATGACTGATCATGCACTAATCACGTTGTGGATGATTCACTGGTCACGTGGCTGATCATACACTGATCACGTGGCTGATCATACACTGATCACGTGGCTGATCATGCACTGATCACGTGGCTGATCATACACTGATCACGTGGCTGATCATGCACTGATCACGTGGCTGATCATACTCTGATCACGTGGATGATCATACACTGATCACATGGCTGAACATACACTGCTCACGTGGCTGATCATGCACTAATTACATTGTGGATGATGTACTGATCACGTGGCTGATCATACACTGATCACGTGGGTGATCATGAACTGATCACGTGGCTGATCATACACTGATCACATGAATGATCATGCACTAATCACGTTGTGGATCATGCACTGATCACGTGGCTGATCATACACTGATCACGTGGCTGATCTTGCACTTATCACGTGGCTGATCATACAGTGATTACATGAATGATCATGCACTAATCACGTTGTAGATTATGCACTGATCACATGACTGTGCATGTATTGATCACGTGGCTGATCATGCAATGAACACGTGGCTGATCATACACTGATCACATTACTGATCATGCACTGTTCACGTGCCTGATCATTCACTGATCACGTGGCTGATCATGCACTGATCACGAAGCTGATCATACCCTGATCACATAACTGTGCATGCACTGATCACGTGGCTGATCATGCACTGATCATGTGGCTGATCATACACTGATCACGTGGCTGAACATACTCTGATCACGTGGCTGATCAGGCACTGATCACTTGGCTGATCATACTCTGAACATGAAGCTGAAAATACACTGATCACGTGACTGCATGCACTGATCACATGGCTATCATGCACTGATCACGTGTTTATCATGCACTGATCACGTGACTGCGCATTAACTGAACACATACGTGTTCATGCACTGTTTACGTGGCTAACATGCACTGATCACGTGGCTCATCATGCATTAATCACGTGACTGATCATGCACTTATCTCGTTGCGTATCATGCACTGATCACATAACGGTGCATGAACTGATCACGTGAATATTATACACTGATCAAGTGACAGATCATGTACTAATCACGTGACTGTTCATGCACTGATCACGTGGCTATCATGCACTGATCACGTGGCTGATAATGCACTGATCACTTGACTGATCATGCACTGATCACATGTCTGATTATGCACTACTCACGTGACTGATCATGGACTGATCACCTGACTGATCATGAGCCTGATCATGCACTGATCACGGGCCTGTTCATGCACTGATCACGTGGCTGATCCTGCACTGATCACGATGCTGAACATACACTGATCACGTGACTGTGCATGCAATGATCACGTGGCTTATCATGCACTGATAACCTGGCTATCATCCACTGATCACGTGAGTGATCATGCACTCTTCACGTGCATGATCATGCACTGATCACGTATCTTAGCCTGCACTAACCATGTTGCTGATCATGCAATGGTCAGGTGGCTATCATGCACTGTTTACCTGGCTGATCATGCACTGATCACATGGCTGTAATACACTGACCACTTGACTGTGCATGCACTGATCATGTGGATGATTATACACTGATCACGTGACTGATCATGCACTGATCATGTGTCTGATCATGCACTGATAAAGTGGTTGATCATGCACTGATCACTTGGCTGAGCATACAGTGATTACATGACTGATCATGCACTAATCACGTTGTGGATGATGCACTGGTCACGTGGCTGATCATACACTGATCACATGCCTGATCATGCACTAATCACGTTGTGGATCATGCACTGATCACGTGGCTGATAATACACTGATTATGTGGCTGATCATACACTGATCACGTGGCTGATCATGCACTGATCACGTGGCTGATCATGCACTGATCACGTGGGTGATCATGAACTGATCATGTGCCTCATCATACACTGCTCACGTGGCTGATCATACACTGATCACGTGGCTGACCATGCACTGATCACGTGGCTGATCATACTCTGATCACGTGGATGATCATACACTGATCACGTGACTGCATATTCACTGATCACGTGACTGATCAGGCACTGATCAAGTGGCTATCATGCACTGATTACGTGGCTTATCATACATTAATCACGTAACTAAATATGCACTGATCACGAAGCCTATCATACACTGATAATGTGACTGTGCATGCACTAATCACGTGGATGATCATGCACTGATCACGTGGCTGAGCATACAGTGATCACGTGACTGTGCATGAACTGATCACTTGGCTGATCATGCACTGATCACGTGACTGCACATGCACTGATCACGTGGCTGATCATACTGTGATCAAGTGGCTGATAATGCACTAATTACGTGGCTGATCATGCACAGATCACGTAGCTATCATGTGCCAATCACATGGCGATCATGCCCTGATCCTGTGGCTGATCATGCACTGATTGTGTGACTGATCATGCACTAGTCACTTGGCTATCATGCACTGATCAGGTGGCTGATATGCACTGATCACGTGGCTGATATGCACTGATCACGTGGCTGATCATGCACTGATCACGAAGCTGATCATGCAATGATCACGTGGCTGATCATACACTGATCACGTGGCTGCTCATATACTGATCACATGGCTGATCATGCACTGATCACGTTGTGGATGATGCACTGATCACGTGGCTGAGCATACACTGATCACGTGGCTGGTCTTGCACTTATCACGTGGCTGATCATACAGAGATTACATGACTGATCATGGACTAATCACGTTGTGCATCATGCACTGATCACGTGACTGATCATGCACTAGTCACGTGGCTATCATGCACTGATCACATGGCTGAACATACACTGATCACGTGACTGATCATGCACTGATCACGTGCCTCATCATGCACTGATTGCGTAAATTAGCATGCAGTTATCTCGTGTCTGAATTGTGCTTATCATGTGACTAATCAAGAACTGATCACGTGGCTGTAATGCACTGATCACGTGACTGTGCACACACTGAAAATATGGATGATCATACACTGATCACTTCACTGATCACGCACTGATCACGTGACTGATCATGCACTGATCACGTGGCTGATCATGCACTGATCACGAAGCTGATCATACTCTGATCACGTGAGTGTGCATGCACTGATCACGTGGGTGATCATGAACTGATCACGTGGCTTATCATACACTGCTCACGTGGCTGATCATGAACAGATCACGTGGCTGATCTTGCACTTATCACGTGGCTGATCATACAGTGATTACATGAATGATAATGCACTAATCACGTTGTGGATCATGCACTGATCACGTGGCTGATCATACACTGATCACGTGGCTGACCTTGCACTTATCACGTGGCTGATCATACAGTGATTACATGAATGATCATGCACTAATCACGTTGTAGATTATGCACTGATCTCATGACTGTGCATGTATTGATCACGTGGCTGATCATGCAATGAACACGTGGCTGATCATACAGTGATCACATTACTGATCATGCACTGTTCACGTGCCTGATCATTCACTGATCACATGGCTGATCATGCACTGATCACGAAGCTGATCATTCCCTGATCACATAACTGTGCATGCACTGATTACGTGGCTGATCATGCACTCATCATGTGGCTGATCATACACTGATCACGTGGCTGAACATACTCTGATCACGTGGCTGATCAGGCACTGATCACGTGGCTGATCCTACTCTGAACATGAAGCTGAAAATACACTGATCACGTGACTGCATGCACTGATCACATGGCTATCATGCACTGATCACGTGTTTATCATGCACTGATCACGTGACTGCGCATTAACTGAACACATACCTGTTCATGCAGTGTTTACGTGGCTAACATGCACTGATCACGTGGCTCATCATGCATTAATCACGTGAGTGATCATGCACTGATCTCGTTGCGTATCATGCACTGATCACATAATGGTGCATGAACTGATCACGTGAATATTATACACTGATCAAGTGACAGATCATGTACTAATCACGTGACTGATCATGCACTGATAACTTGACTGATCATGCACTGATCACATGTCTGATTATGCACTACTCACGTGACTGATCACGTGACTGATCATGAGCCTGATCATGCACTGATCACGGGCCTGTTCATGCACTGATCACGTGGCTTATCATACACTGCTCACGTGGCTGATCATGCACTAATCACGTTGTGGATGATGCACTGATCACGTGGCTGGTCATACACTGATCACGTGGGTGATCATTAACTGATCACGTGGCTGATCATACACTGATCAAATGATTGAACATGCACTAATCACGTTGTGGATCATGCACTGACCACGTGGCTGATCAGGCACTGATCACGTGGCTGATTATACTCTGAACACGAAGCTGAAAATACACTGATCACGTGACTGCATGCACTGATCCCCTGGCTATCATGCACTAATCACGTAGCTGATCTGGAACAGATCACGTGACTAATCATGCAGTGATCACGTCGCTATCATGCAATGATCTCGAGATTGCGCATGCACTGATCATATGGATGATCACACACTGATCACGTGACAGATCATGCACTGAACACGTGACTTAACATGCACTGATCATGTGACTGAGCATGCACTGATCATGTAGCTGATCATGCACTGATCACGAAGTTGAGCATACACTGATCATGTGACTGAGCATGCACTGATCACGTAGCTGATCATGCACTGATCACGAAGTTGATCATACACTGATCACGTGAGTGTGCATGCACTGATCACGTAGCGGATAATGCAATGATCACGTGGCTGATCATGCACTGATCACGTAGCGCTCATGCACTGATCACATGTCAATCATGCCCGGATCCCGTGGCTGATCATGCACTGATCGCCTGACTGATCATGCATTAGTCACCTGGCTATCATGCACTAATCCCGTGGCTGATCAAACACTGACCACGTGACTGATCATGCACTGATCACGTGGCTGATCATGCACTGATCTCGAAGCTGATCATACACTGATCACGTGAGTGAGCATGCAATGATCACATGGCTGATTATGCACTGATCACGTGGCTGAATATGCTCTGATCCCGTGGGTGATCATGCACTTATCACGTGGCTTATCATACACTGATCACGTGGCTGATCATGCACTAATCACGTTGTGGATGATGCACTGGTCACGTGGCTGATCATACACTGATCACGTGACTGATCATGCACTAATCACGTTGTGGATCATGCACTGATCACGTGGCTGATAATACACTGATTACGTGGCTGATCATACACTGATCACGTGGCTGATCATGCACTGATCACGTGGCTGATCATGCACTGATCACGAAGCTGATCATCCACTGATCACTTGACTGTGCATGCACTGATCACGTGGCTGATCTTGCACTGATCTCGTGGCTGATAATGCACTGATCACTTGACTGATCATGCACTGATCACGTGTCTGATCATGCACTACTCACGTGACTGATCATGGACTGATCACGTGACTGATCATGCACTGATCATGAGCCTGATCATGCACTGATCACGGGCCTGTTCATGCACTGATCACGTGCCTGATCCTGCACTGATCACGAGGCTGATCATACACTGATCATGTGACTGTGCATGCAATGATCACTTGGCTGATCATGTACTGATCACGTGGCTGATCATGCACTGATCACGTGACTGATTATGCACTGATCACATAGCTATCATGCACTGATCACATGACTTCGCATGCCATGATCACGTGACTGATCATGCACTGATCACGTGGCTATCATGCACTGATAATGTGGCTTAACATACATTGATCACCTAAATAATCATGCACTGATCACGTGGCAATCTTGCTCTGATCACGTGGTTGATCAGGCACTGATCACTTAGCTATCATGCACTGATCACATGACTGCGCAAGAAGTGATCACTTAGATATCATACACAGGACACGTGACAGATCATGCACTGATCACGTGACTGATCATGCACTGATCTGGTGGCTATCATGCACTGATCACTTGGTTGATCATACACTGATCACGTGACTGATCATGCACTGATCACCTGGCTATCATGCACTAATCACGTAGCTGATCTGGAACAGATCACGTGACTAATCATGCAGTGATCACGTCGCTATCATGCAATGATCTCGAGATTGCGCATGCACTGATCATATGGATGATCACACACTGATCACGTGACAGATCATGCACTGAACACGTGACTTATCATGCACTGATCACGTGACTGCACATGCACTGATCATGTGACTGAGCATGCACTGATCATGTAGCTGATCATGCACTGATCACGAAGTTGAGCATACACTGATCATGTGACTGAGCATGCACTGATCACGTATCTGATCATGCACTGATCACGAAGTTGATCATACACTGATCACGTGAGTGTGCATGCACTGATCACGTGGCGGATAATGCAATGATCACGTGGCTGATCATGCACTGATCACGTAGCTCTCATGCACTGATCACATGTCAATCATGCCCGGATTCCGTGGCTGATCATGCACTGATCGCCTGACTGATCATGCACTAGTCACCTGGCTATCATGCACTAATCCCGTGGCTGATCAAACACTGACCATGTGACTGATCATGCACTGATCACGTGGCTGATCATGCACTGATCTCGAAGCTGATCATACTTGATCACGTGAGTGTGCATGCAATGATCACATGGCTGATTATGCACTGATCACGTGGCTGAATATGCTCTGATCCCGTGGGTGATCATGCACTTATCACGTGGCTTATCATACACTGATCACGTGGCTGATCATGCACTAATCACGTTGTGGATGATGCACTGGTCACGTGGCTGATCATACACTGATCACATGACTGATCATGCACTAATCACGTTGTGGATCATGCACTGATCACGTGGCTGATAATACACTGATTACGTGGCTGATCATACACTGATCACGTGGCTGATCATACATTGATCACGTGGCTGATCATGCACTGATCACGAAGCTGATCATCCACTGATCACTTGACTGTGCATGCACTGATCACGTGGCTGAGCATGCACTGATCACGTGGCTGATCATACACTGATCACGTGGCTGAGCATGCACTGATCACGTGGCTGATCATACACTGATCACGAAGCTGATCATCCACTGATCACTTGACTGTGCATGCACTGATCACGTGGCTGAGCATGCACTGATCACGTGGCTGATCATACACTGATCACGTGGCTGAGCATGCACTGATCACGTGGCTGATCATACACTGATCACGTGGCTGATCATACACTAATCACATTGCAGATAATGCACTCATCACGTGGCTGATCATACAATGATCACGTGGCTATTATGCACTGATCACGGGGCTGCACATGCAGTGTTTACGTAATTGTAGACAATGATCACGTGGCTATCATGCACTGATCACGTGTCTATCATGCACTGAACACGTGGCTGATCAAACACTGATCACGTGGCTGATCATGCACTGATCACGTGGCTGATCATGCACTAATCACTTTGTGGATCATGCACTGATACGTGGCTGATCATACACTGATCACATGACTGATCATGAACTAATCACGTTGTGGATCATGCACTGATCATGTGGCTGTTCTTGCACTTATCACGTGGCTGATCATACAGTGATTACATGACTGATCATGCACTAATCACGTTGTGGATGATTCACTGGTCACGTGGCTGATCATACACTGATCACGTGGCTGATCATACACTGATCACGTGGCTGATCATGCACTGATCACGTGGCTGATCATACACTGATCACGTGGCTGATCATGCACTGATCACGTGGCTGATCATACTCTGATCACGTGGATGATCATACACTGATCACATGGCTGAACATACACTGCTCACGTGGCTGATCATGCACTAATTACATTGTGGATGATGTACTGATCACGTGGCTGATCATACACTGATCACGTGGGTGATCATGAACTGATCACGTGGCTGATCATACACTGATCACATGAATGATCATGCACTAATCACGTTGTGGATCATGCACTGATCACGTGGCTGATCATACACTGATCACGTGGCTGATCTTGCACTTATCACGTGGCTGATCATACAGTGATTACATGAATGATCATGCACTAATCACGTTGTAGATTATGCACTGATCACATGACTGTGCATGTATTGATCACGTGGCTGATCATGCAATGAACACGTGGCTGATCATACACTGATCACATTACTGATCATGCACTGTTCACGTGCCTGATCATTCACTGATCACGTGGCTGATCATGCACTGATCACGAAGCTGATCATACCCTGATCACATAACTGTGCATGCACTGATCACGTGGCTGATCATGCACTGATCATGTGGCTGATCATACACTGATCACGTGGCTGAACATACTCTGATCACGTGGCTGATCAGGCACTGATCACTTGGCTGATCATACTCTGAACATGAAGCTGAAAATACACTGATCACGTGACTGCATGCACTGATCACATGGCTATCATGCACTGATCACGTGTTTATCATGCACTGATCACGTGACTGCGCATTAACTGAACACATACGTGTTCATGCACTGTTTACGTGGCTAACATGCACTGATCACGTGGCTCATCATGCATTAATCACGTGACTGATCATGCACTTATCTCGTTGCGTATCATGCACTGATCACATAACGGTGCATGAACTGATCACGTGAATATTATACACTGATCAAGTGACAGATCATGTACTAATCACGTGACTGTTCATGCACTGATCACGTGGCTATCATGCACTGATCACGTGGCTGATAATGCACTGATCACTTGACTGATCATGCACTGATCACATGTCTGATTATGCACTACTCACGTGACTGATCATGGACTGATCACCTGACTGATCATGAGCCTGATCATGCACTGATCACGGGCCTGTTCATGCACTGATCACGTGGCTGATCCTGCACTGATCACGATGCTGAACATACACTGATCACGTGACTGTGCATGCAATGATCACGTGGCTTATCATGCACTGATAACCTGGCTATCATCCACTGATCACGTGAGTGATCATGCACTCTTCACGTGCATGATCATGCACTGATCACGTATCTTAGCCTGCACTAACCATGTTGCTGATCATGCAATGGTCAGGTGGCTATCATGCACTGTTTACCTGGCTGATCATGCACTGATCACATGGCTGTAATACACTGACCACTTGACTGTGCATGCACTGATCATGTGGATGATTATACACTGATCACGTGACTGATCATGCACTGATCATGTGTCTGATCATGCACTGATAAAGTGGTTGATCATGCACTGATCACTTGGCTGAGCATACAGTGATTACATGACTGATCATGCACTAATCACGTTGTGGATGATGCACTGGTCACGTGGCTGATCATACACTGATCACATGCCTGATCATGCACTAATCACGTTGTGGATCATGCACTGATCACGTGGCTGATAATACACTGATTATGTGGCTGATCATACACTGATCACGTGGCTGATCATGCACTGATCACGTGGCTGATCATGCACTGATCACGTGGGTGATCATGAACTGATCATGTGCCTCATCATACACTGCTCACGTGGCTGATCATACACTGATCACGTGGCTGACCATGCACTGATCACGTGGCTGATCATACTCTGATCACGTGGATGATCATACACTGATCACGTGACTGCATATTCACTGATCACGTGACTGATCAGGCACTGATCAAGTGGCTATCATGCACTGATTACGTGGCTTATCATACATTAATCACGTAACTAAATATGCACTGATCACGAAGCCTATCATACACTGATAATGTGACTGTGCATGCACTAATCACGTGGATGATCATGCACTGATCACGTGGCTGAGCATACAGTGATCACGTGACTGTGCATGAACTGATCACTTGGCTGATCATGCACTGATCACGTGACTGCACATGCACTGATCACGTGGCTGATCATACTGTGATCAAGTGGCTGATAATGCACTAATTACGTGGCTGATCATGCACAGATCACGTAGCTATCATGTGCCAATCACATGGCGATCATGCCCTGATCCTGTGGCTGATCATGCACTGATTGTGTGACTGATCATGCACTAGTCACTTGGCTATCATGCACTGATCAGGTGGCTGATATGCACTGATCACGTGGCTGATATGCACTGATCACGTGGCTGATCATGCACTGATCACGAAGCTGATCATGCAATGATCACGTGGCTGATCATACACTGATCACGTGGCTGCTCATATACTGATCACATGGCTGATCATGCACTGATCACGTTGTGGATGATGCACTGATCACGTGGCTGAGCATACACTGATCACGTGGCTGGTCTTGCACTTATCACGTGGCTGATCATACAGAGATTACATGACTGATCATGGACTAATCACGTTGTGCATCATGCACTGATCACGTGACTGATCATGCACTAGTCACGTGGCTATCATGCACTGATCACATGGCTGAACATACACTGATCACGTGACTGATCATGCACTGATCACGTGCCTCATCATGCACTGATTGCGTAAATTAGCATGCAGTTATCTCGTGTCTGAATTGTGCTTATCATGTGACTAATCAAGAACTGATCACGTGGCTGTAATGCACTGATCACGTGACTGTGCACACACTGAAAATATGGATGATCATACACTGATCACTTCACTGATCACGCACTGATCACGTGACTGATCATGCACTGATCACGTGGCTGATCATGCACTGATCACGAAGCTGATCATACTCTGATCACGTGAGTGTGCATGCACTGATCACGTGGGTGATCATGAACTGATCACGTGGCTTATCATACACTGCTCACGTGGCTGATCATGAACAGATCACGTGGCTGATCTTGCACTTATCACGTGGCTGATCATACAGTGATTACATGAATGATAATGCACTAATCACGTTGTGGATCATGCACTGATCACGTGGCTGATCATACACTGATCACGTGGCTGACCTTGCACTTATCACGTGGCTGATCATACAGTGATTACATGAATGATCATGCACTAATCACGTTGTAGATTATGCACTGATCTCATGACTGTGCATGTATTGATCACGTGGCTGATCATGCAATGAACACGTGGCTGATCATACAGTGATCACATTACTGATCATGCACTGTTCACGTGCCTGATCATTCACTGATCACATGGCTGATCATGCACTGATCACGAAGCTGATCATTCCCTGATCACATAACTGTGCATGCACTGATTACGTGGCTGATCATGCACTCATCATGTGGCTGATCATACACTGATCACGTGGCTGAACATACTCTGATCACGTGGCTGATCAGGCACTGATCACGTGGCTGATCCTACTCTGAACATGAAGCTGAAAATACACTGATCACGTGACTGCATGCACTGATCACATGGCTATCATGCACTGATCACGTGTTTATCATGCACTGATCACGTGACTGCGCATTAACTGAACACATACCTGTTCATGCAGTGTTTACGTGGCTAACATGCACTGATCACGTGGCTCATCATGCATTAATCACGTGAGTGATCATGCACTGATCTCGTTGCGTATCATGCACTGATCACATAATGGTGCATGAACTGATCACGTGAATATTATACACTGATCAAGTGACAGATCATGTACTAATCACGTGACTGATCATGCACTGATAACTTGACTGATCATGCACTGATCACATGTCTGATTATGCACTACTCACGTGACTGATCACGTGACTGATCATGAGCCTGATCATGCACTGATCACGGGCCTGTTCATGCACTGATCACGTGGCTTATCATACACTGCTCACGTGGCTGATCATGCACTAATCACGTTGTGGATGATGCACTGATCACGTGGCTGGTCATACACTGATCACGTGGGTGATCATTAACTGATCACGTGGCTGATCATACACTGATCAAATGATTGAACATGCACTTATCACGTTGTGGATCATGCACTGACCACGTGGCTGATCAGGCACTGATCACGTGGCTGATTATACTCTGAACACGAAGCTGAAAATACACTGATCACGTGACTGCATGCACTGATCCCCTGGCTATCATGCACTAATCACGTAGCTGATCTGGAACAGATCACGTGACTAATCATGCAGTGATCACGTCGCTATCATGCAATGATCTCGAGATTGCGCATGCACTGATCATATGGATGATCACACACTGATCACGTGACAGATCATGCACTGAACACGTGACTTAACATGCACTGATCATGTGACTGAGCATGCACTGATCATGTAGCTGATCATGCACTGATCACGAAGTTGAGCATACACTGATCATGTGACTGAGCATGCACTGATCACGTAGCTGATCATGCACTGATCACGAAGTTGATCATACACTGATCACGTGAGTGTGCATGCACTGATCACGTAGCGGATAATGCAATGATCACGTGGCTGATCATGCACTGATCACGTAGCGCTCATGCACTGATCACATGTCAATCATGCCCGGATCCCGTGGCTGATCATGCACTGATCGCCTGACTGATCATGCATTAGTCACCTGGCTATCATGCACTAATCCCGTGGCTGATCAAACACTGACCACGTGACTGATCATGCACTG
This sequence comes from Bos taurus, assembly GCF_002263795.3. NCBI lineage: Eukaryota > Metazoa > Chordata > Mammalia > Artiodactyla > Bovidae > Bos > Bos taurus. Next base: position 66,384 of record NW_020191190.1, read on the forward strand.
ATCACGTGGCTGATCATGCACTGATCTCGAAGCTGATCATACACTGATCACGTGAGTGAGCATGCAATGATCACATGGCTGATTATGCACTGATCACGTGGCTGAATATGCTCTGATCCCGTGGGTGATCATGCACTTATCACGTGGCTTATCATACACTGATCACGTGGCTGATCATGCACTAATCACGTTGTGGATGATGCACTGGTCACGTGGCTGATCATACACTGATCACGTGACTGATCATGCACTAATCACGTTGTGGATCATGCACTGATCACGTGGCTGATAATACACTGATTACGTGGCTGATCATACACTGATCACGTGGCTGATCATGCACTGATCACGTGGCTGATCATGCACTGATCACGAAGCTGATCATCCACTGATCACTTGACTGTGCATGCACTGATCACGTGGCTGAGCATGCACTGATCACGTGGCTGATCATACACTGATCACGTGGCTGAGCATGCACTGATCACGTGGCTGATCATACACTGATCACGAGGCTGATCATCCACTGATCACTTGACTGTGCATGCACTGATCACGTGGCTGAGCATGCACTGATCACGTGGCTGAGCATGCACTGATCACGTGGCTGATCATACACTGATCACGTGGCTGATCATACACTGATCACGTGGCTGATCATACACTAATCACGTTGCAGATAATGCACTCATCACGTGGCTGATCATACAATGATCACGTGGCTATTATGCACTGATCACGGGACTGCACATGCAGTGTTCACGTAATTGTAGACAATGATCACGTGGCTATCATGCACTGATCACGTGTCTATCATGCATTGAACACGTGGCTGATCAAACACTGATCACGTGGCTGATCATGCACTGATCACCTGGCTGATCATGCACTAATCACTTTGTGGATCATGCACTGATTCGTGGCTGATCATACACTTATCACATGACTGATCATGAACTAATCACGTTGTGGATCATGCACTGATCACGTGGCTGTTCTTGCACTTATCACGTGGCTGATCATACAGTGATTACATGACTGATCATGCACTAATCACGTTGTGGATGATTCACTGGTCACGTGGCTGATCATACACTGATCACGTGGCTGATCATGAACTGATCACGTGCCTTATCATACACTGTTCACGTGGCTGATCATACACTGATCACGTGGCTGATCATGCACTGATCACGTGGCTGATCATACTCTGATCACGTGGATGATCATACACTGATCACATGGCTGAACATACACTAATCACGTGACTGATCATGAACTGATCACGTGCCTGATCATGCACTGATTGCGTAAATTAGCATGCAGTTATCTCGTGTCTGAATTATGCTTATCATGTGACTAATCAAGAACTGATCACGTGGCTGTAATGCACTGATCACGTGACTGTGCACACACTGAAAATGTGGATGATCATACAATGATCACTTCACTGATCACGCACTGATCACGTGACTGATCATGCACTGTTCACGTGGCTGATCATGCACTGATCACGAAGCTGATCATACTCTGATCACGTGAGTGTGCATGCACTGATCACGTGGGTGATCATGAACTGCTCACGTGGCTGATCATACACTGCTCACGTGGCTGATCATGCACTAATTACATTGTGGATGATGTACTGATCACGTGGCTGATCATACACTGATCACGTGGGTGATCATGAACTGATCACGTGGCTGATCATACACTGATCACATGAATGATCATGCACTAATCACGTTGTGGATCATGCACTGATCACGTGGCTGATCATACACTGATCACGTGGCTGATCTTGCACTTATCACGTGGCTGATCATACAGTGATTACATGAATGATCATGCACTAATCACGTTGTAGATTATGCACTGATCACATGACTGTGCATGTATTGATCAAGTGGCTGATCATGCAATGAACACGTGGCTGATCATACACTGATCACATTACTGATCATGCACTGTTCACGTGCCTGATCATTCACTGATCACGTGGCTGATCATGCACTGATCACGAAGCTGATCATACCCTGATCACATAACTGTGCATGCACTGATCACGTGGCTGATCATTCACTGATCATGTGGCTGATCATACACTGATCACATGGCTGAACATACTCTGATCACGTGGCTGATCAGGCACTGATCACGTGGCTGATCATACTCTGAACATGAAGCTGAAAATACACTGATCACGTGACTGCATGCACTGATCACATGGCTATCATGCACTGATCACGTGTTTATCATGCACTGATCACGTGACTGCGCATTAACTGAACACATACTTGTTCATGCACTGTTTACGTGGCTAACATGCACTGATCACGTGGCTCATCATGCATTAATCACGTGACTGATCATGCACTGATCTCGTTGCGTATCATTCACTGATCACATAACGGTGCATGAACTGATCACGTGAATATTATACACTGATCAAGTGACAGATCATGTACTAATCACGTGACTGTTCATGCACTGATCACGTGGCTATCATGCACTGATCACGTGGCTGATAATGCACTGATCACTTGACTGATCATGCACTGATCACATGTCTGATTATGCACTACTCACGTGACTGATCATGGACTGATCACGTGACTGATCATGAGCCTGATCATGCACTGATCACGGGCCTGTTCATGCACTGATCACGTGGCTGATCCTGCACTGATCACGATGCTGAACATACACTGATCACGTGACTGTGCATGCAATGATCACGTGGCTTATCATGCACTGATAACCTGGCTATCATCCACTGATCACGTGAGTGATCATGCACTCTTCACGTGCATGATCATGCACTGATCACGTATCTTAGCCTGCACTAACCATGTTGCTGATCATGCAATGGTCAGGTGGCTATCATGCACTGTTTACCTGGCTGATCATGCACTGATCACATGGCTGTAATACACTGACCACTTGACTGTGCATGCACTGAAAATGTGGATGATTATACACTGATCACGTGACTGATCATGCACTGATCATGTGTCTGATCATGCACTGATAAAGTGGTTGATCATGCACTGATCACTTGGCTGAGCATACAGTGATTACATGACTGATCATGCACTAATCACGTTGTGGATGATGCACTGGTCACATGGCTGATCATACACTGATCACATGCCTGATCATGCACCAATCACGTTGTGGATCATGCACTGATCACGTGGCTGATAATACACTGATTATGTGGCTGATCATACACTGATCACGTGGCTGATCATGCACTGATCACGTGGCTGATCATGCACTGATCACGTGGGTGATCATGAACTGATCATGTGCCTCATCATACACTGCTCACGTGGCTGATCATACACTGATCACGTGGCTGACCATGCACTGATCACGTGGCTGATCATACTCTGATCACGTGGATGATCATACACTGATCACGTGACTGCATATGCACTGATCACGTGACTGATCAGGCACTGATCAAGTGGCTATCATGCACTGATTACGTGGCTTATCATACATTAATCACGTAACTAAATATGCACTGATCACGAAGCCTATCATACACTGATAATGTGACTGTGCATGCACTAATCACGTGGATGATCATGCACTGATCACGTGGCTGAGCATACAGTGATCACGTGACTGTGCATGAACTGATCACTTGGCTGATCATGCACTGATCACGTGACTGCACATGCACTGATCACGTGGCTGATCATACTGTGATCAAGTGGCTGATAATGCACTAATTACGTGGCTGATCATGCACAGATCACGTAGCTATCATGTGCCGATCACATGGCGATCATGCCCTGATCCTGTGGCTGATCATGCACTGATTGTGTGACTGATCATGCACTAGTCACTTGGCTATCATGCACTGATCAGGTGGCTGATATGCACTGATCACGTGGCTGATATGCACTGATCACGTGGCTGATCATGCACTGATCACGAAGCTGATCATGCAATGATCACGTGGCTGATCATACACTGATCACGTGGCTGCTCATATACTGATCACATGGCTGATCATGCACTGATCACGTTGTGGATGATGCACTGATCACGTGGCTGAGCATACACTGATCACGTGGCTGGTCTTGCACTTATCACGTGGCTGATCATACAGAGATTACATGACTGATCATGGACTAATCACGTTGTGCATCATGCACTGATCACGTGACTGATCATGCACTAGTCACGTGGCTATCATGCACTGATCACATGGCTGAACATACACTGATCACGTGACTGATCATGCACTGATCACGTGCCTCATCATGCACTGATTGCGTAAATTAGCATGCAGTTATCTCGTGTCTGAATTGTGCTTATCATGTGACTAATCAAGAACTGATCACGTGGCTGTAATGCACTGATCACGTGACTGTGCACACACTGAAAATATGGATGATCATACACTGATCACTTCACTGATCACGCACTGATCACGTGACTGATCATGCACTGATCACGTGGCTGATCATGCACTGATCACGAAGCTGATCATACTCTGATCACATGAGTGTGCATGCACTGATCACGTGGGTGATCATGAACTGATCACGTGGCTTATCATACACTGCTCACGTGGCTGATCATGAACAGATCACGTGGCTGATCTTGCACTTATCACGTGGCTGATCATACAGTGATTACATGAATGATAATGCACTAATCACGTTGTGGATCATGCACTGATCACGTGGCTGATCATACACTGATCACGTGGCTGACCTTGCACTTATCACGTGGCTGATCATACAGTGATTACATGAATGATCATGCACTAATCACGTTGTAGATTATGCACTGATCTCATGACTGTGCATGTATTGATCACGTGGCTGATCATGCAATGAACACGTGGCTGATCATACAGTGATCACATTACTGATCATGCACTGTTCACGTGCCTGATCATTCACTGATCACATGGCTGATCATGCACTGATCACGAAGCTGATCATTCCCTGATCACATAACTGTGCATGCACTGATTACGTGGCTGATCATGCACTCATCATGTGGCTGATCATACACTGATCACGTGGCTGAACATACTCTGATCACGTGGCTGATCAGGCACTGATCACGTGGCTGATCCTACTCTGAACATGAAGCTGAAAATACACTGATCACGTGACTGCATGCACTGATCACATGGCTATCATGCACTGATCACGTGTTTATCATGCACTGATCACGTGACTGCGCATTAACTGAACACATACCTGTTCATGCAGTGTTTACGTGGCTAACATGCACTGATCACGTGGCTCATCATGCATTAATCACGTGAGTGATCATGCACTGATCTCGTTGCGTATCATGCACTGATCACATAATGGTGCATGAACTGATCACGTGAATATTATACACTGATCAAGTGACAGATCATGTACTAATCACGTGACTGATCATGCACTGATAACTTGACTGATCATGCACTGATCACATGTCTGATTATGCACTACTCACGTGACTGATCACGTGACTGATCATGAGCCTGATCATGCACTGATCACGGGCCTGTTCATGCACTGATCACGTGGCTTATCATACACTGCTCACGTGGCTGATCATGCACTAATCACGTTGTGGATGATGCACTGATCACGTGGCTGGTCATACACTGATCACGTGGGTGATCATTAACTGATCACGTGGCTGATCATACACTGATCAAATGATTGAACATGCACTAATCACGTTGTGGATCATGCACTGACCACGTGGCTGATCAGGCACTGATCACGTGGCTGATTATACTCTGAACACGAAGCTGAAAATACACTGATCACGTGACTGCATGCACTGATCCCCTGGCTATCATGCACTAATCACGTAGCTGATCTGGAACAGATCACGTGACTAATCATGCAGTGATCACGTCGCTATCATGCAATGATCTCGAGATTGCGCATGCACTGATCATATGGATGATCACACACTGATCACGTGACAGATCATGCACTGAACACGTGACTTAACATGCACTGATCATGTGACTGAGCATGCACTGATCATGTAGCTGATCATGCACTGATCACGAAGTTGAGCATACACTGATCATGTGACTGAGCATGCACTGATCACGTAGCTGATCATGCACTGATCACGAAGTTGATCATACACTGATCACGTGAGTGTGCATGCACTGATCACGTAGCGGATAATGCAATGATCACGTGGCTGATCATGCACTGATCACGTAGCGCTCATGCACTGATCACATGTCAATCATGCCCGGATCCCGTGGCTGATCATGCACTGATCGCCTGACTGATCATGCATTAGTCACCTGGCTATCATGCACTAATCCCGTGGCTGATCAAACACTGACCACGTGACTGATCATGCACTGATCACGTGGCTGATCATGCACTGATCTCGAAGCTGATCATACACTGATCACGTGAGTGAGCATGCAATGATCACATGGCTGATTATGCACTGATCACGTGGCTGAATATGCTCTGATCCCGTGGGTGATCATGCACTTATCACGTGGCTTATCATACACTGATCACGTGGCTGATCATGCACTAATCACGTTGTGGATGATGCACTGGTCACGTGGCTGATCATACACTGATCACGTGACTGATCATGCACTAATCACGTTGTGGATCATGCACTGATCACGTGGCTGATAATACACTGATTACGTGGCTGATCATACACTGATCACGTGGCTGATCATGCACTGATCACGTGGCTGATCATGCACTGATCACGAAGCTGATCATCCACTGATCACTTGACTGTGCATGCACTGATCACGTGGCTGATCTTGCACTGATCTCGTGGCTGATAATGCACTGATCACTTGACTGATCATGCACTGATCACGTGTCTGATCATGCACTACTCACGTGACTGATCATGGACTGATCACGTGACTGATCATGCACTGATCATGAGCCTGATCATGCACTGATCACGGGCCTGTTCATGCACTGATCACGTGCCTGATCCTGCACTGATCACGAGGCTGATCATACACTGATCATGTGACTGTGCATGCAATGATCACTTGGCTGATCATGTACTGATCACGTGGCTGATCATGCACTGATCACGTGACTGATTATGCACTGATCACATAGCTATCATGCACTGATCACATGACTTCGCATGCCATGATCACGTGACTGATCATGCACTGATCACGTGGCTATCATGCACTGATAATGTGGCTTAACATACATTGATCACCTAAATAATCATGCACTGATCACGTGGCAATCTTGCTCTGATCACGTGGTTGATCAGGCACTGATCACTTAGCTATCATGCACTGATCACATGACTGCGCAAGAAGTGATCACTTAGATATCATACACAGGACACGTGACAGATCATGCACTGATCACGTGACTGATCATGCACTGATCTGGTGGCTATCATGCACTGATCACTTGGTTGATCATACACTGATCACGTGACTGATCATGCACTGATCACCTGGCTATCATGCACTAATCACGTAGCTGATCTGGAACAGATCACGTGACTAATCATGCAGTGATCACGTCGCTATCATGCAATGATCTCGAGATTGCGCATGCACTGATCATATGGATGATCACACACTGATCACGTGACAGATCATGCACTGAACACGTGACTTATCATGCACTGATCACGTGACTGCACATGCACTGATCATGTGACTGAGCATGCACTGATCATGTAGCTGATCATGCACTGATCACGAAGTTGAGCATACACTGATCATGTGACTGAGCATGCACTGATCACGTATCTGATCATGCACTGATCACGAAGTTGATCATACACTGATCACGTGAGTGTGCATGCACTGATCACGTGGCGGATAATGCAATGATCACGTGGCTGATCATGCACTGATCACGTAGCTCTCATGCACTGATCACATGTCAATCATGCCCGGATTCCGTGGCTGATCATGCACTGATCGCCTGACTGATCATGCACTAGTCACCTGGCTATCATGCACTAATCCCGTGGCTGATCAAACACTGACCATGTGACTGATCATGCACTGATCACGTGGCTGATCATGCACTGATCTCGAAGCTGATCATACTTGATCACGTGAGTGTGCATGCAATGATCACATGGCTGATTATGCACTGATCACGTGGCTGAATATGCTCTGATCCCGTGGGTGATCATGCACTTATCACGTGGCTTATCATACACTGATCACGTGGCTGATCATGCACTAATCACGTTGTGGATGATGCACTGGTCACGTGGCTGATCATACACTGATCACATGACTGATCATGCACTAATCACGTTGTGGATCATGCACTGATCACGTGGCTGATAATACACTGATTACGTGGCTGATCATACACTGATCACGTGGCTGATCATACATTGATCACGTGGCTGATCATGCACTGATCACGAAGCTGATCATCCACTGATCACTTGACTGTGCATGCACTGATCACGTGGCTGAGCATGCACTGATCACGTGGCTGATCATACACTGATCACGTGGCTGAGCATGCACTGATCACGTGGCTGATCATACACTGATCACGAAGCTGATCATCCACTGATCACTTGACTGTGCATGCACTGATCACGTGGCTGAGCATGCACTGATCACGTGGCTGATCATACACTGATCACGTGGCTGAGCATGCACTGATCACGTGGCTGATCATACACTGATCACGTGGCTGATCATACACTAATCACATTGCAGATAATGCACTCATCACGTGGCTGATCATACAATGATCACGTGGCTATTATGCACTGATCACGGGGCTGCACATGCAGTGTTTACGTAATTGTAGACAATGATCACGTGGCTATCATGCACTGATCACGTGTCTATCATGCACTGAACACGTGGCTGATCAAACACTGATCACGTGGCTGATCATGCACTGATCACGTGGCTGATCATGCACTAATCACTTTGTGGATCATGCACTGATACGTGGCTGATCATACACTGATCACATGACTGATCATGAACTAATCACGTTGTGGATCATGCACTGATCATGTGGCTGTTCTTGCACTTATCACGTGGCTGATCATACAGTGATTACATGACTGATCATGCACTAATCACGTTGTGGATGATTCACTGGTCACGTGGCTGATCATACACTGATCACGTGGCTGATCATACACTGATCACGTGGCTGATCATGCACTGATCACGTGGCTGATCATACACTGATCACGTGGCTGATCATGCACTGATCACGTGGCTGATCATACTCTGATCACGTGGATGATCATACACTGATCACATGGCTGAACATACACTGCTCACGTGGCTGATCATGCACTAATTACATTGTGGATGATGTACTGATCACGTGGCTGATCATACACTGATCACGTGGGTGATCATGAACTGATCACGTGGCTGATCATACACTGATCACATGAATGATCATGCACTAATCACGTTGTGGATCATGCACTGATCACGTGGCTGATCATACACTGATCACGTGGCTGATCTTGCACTTATCACGTGGCTGATCATACAGTGATTACATGAATGATCATGCACTAATCACGTTGTAGATTATGCACTGATCACATGACTGTGCATGTATTGATCACGTGGCTGATCATGCAATGAACACGTGGCTGATCATACACTGATCACATTACTGATCATGCACTGTTCACGTGCCTGATCATTCACTGATCACGTGGCTGATCATGCACTGATCACGAAGCTGATCATACCCTGATCACATAACTGTGCATGCACTGATCACGTGGCTGATCATGCACTGATCATGTGGCTGATCATACACTGATCACGTGGCTGAACATACTCTGATCACGTGGCTGATCAGGCACTGATCACTTGGCTGATCATACTCTGAACATGAAGCTGAAAATACACTGATCACGTGACTGCATGCACTGATCACATGGCTATCATGCACTGATCACGTGTTTATCATGCACTGATCACGTGACTGCGCATTAACTGAACACATACGTGTTCATGCACTGTTTACGTGGCTAACATGCACTGATCACGTGGCTCATCATGCATTAATCACGTGACTGATCATGCACTTATCTCGTTGCGTATCATGCACTGATCACATAACGGTGCATGAACTGATCACGTGAATATTATACACTGATCAAGTGACAGATCATGTACTAATCACGTGACTGTTCATGCACTGATCACGTGGCTATCATGCACTGATCACGTGGCTGATAATGCACTGATCACTTGACTGATCATGCACTGATCACATGTCTGATTATGCACTACTCACGTGACTGATCATGGACTGATCACCTGACTGATCATGAGCCTGATCATGCACTGATCACGGGCCTGTTCATGCACTGATCACGTGGCTGATCCTGCACTGATCACGATGCTGAACATACACTGATCACGTGACTGTGCATGCAATGATCACGTGGCTTATCATGCACTGATAACCTGGCTATCATCCACTGATCACGTGAGTGATCATGCACTCTTCACGTGCATGATCATGCACTGATCACGTATCTTAGCCTGCACTAACCATGTTGCTGATCATGCAATGGTCAGGTGGCTATCATGCACTGTTTACCTGGCTGATCATGCACTGATCACATGGCTGTAATACACTGACCACTTGACTGTGCATGCACTGATCATGTGGATGATTATACACTGATCACGTGACTGATCATGCACTGATCATGTGTCTGATCATGCACTGATAAAGTGGTTGATCATGCACTGATCACTTGGCTGAGCATACAGTGATTACATGACTGATCATGCACTAATCACGTTGTGGATGATGCACTGGTCACGTGGCTGATCATACACTGATCACATGCCTGATCATGCACTAATCACGTTGTGGATCATGCACTGATCACGTGGCTGATAATACACTGATTATGTGGCTGATCATACACTGATCACGTGGCTGATCATGCACTGATCACGTGGCTGATCATGCACTGATCACGTGGGTGATCATGAACTGATCATGTGCCTCATCATACACTGCTCACGTGGCTGATCATACACTGATCACGTGGCTGACCATGCACTGATCACGTGGCTGATCATACTCTGATCACGTGGATGATCATACACTGATCACGTGACTGCATATTCACTGATCACGTGACTGATCAGGCACTGATCAAGTGGCTATCATGCACTGATTACGTGGCTTATCATACATTAATCACGTAACTAAATATGCACTGATCACGAAGCCTATCATACACTGATAATGTGACTGTGCATGCACTAATCACGTGGATGATCATGCACTGATCACGTGGCTGAGCATACAGTGATCACGTGACTGTGCATGAACTGATCACTTGGCTGATCATGCACTGATCACGTGACTGCACATGCACTGATCACGTGGCTGATCATACTGTGATCAAGTGGCTGATAATGCACTAATTACGTGGCTGATCATGCACAGATCACGTAGCTATCATGTGCCAATCACATGGCGATCATGCCCTGATCCTGTGGCTGATCATGCACTGATTGTGTGACTGATCATGCACTAGTCACTTGGCTATCATGCACTGATCAGGTGGCTGATATGCACTGATCACGTGGCTGATATGCACTGATCACGTGGCTGATCATGCACTGATCACGAAGCTGATCATGCAATGATCACGTGGCTGATCATACACTGATCACGTGGCTGCTCATATACTGATCACATGGCTGATCATGCACTGATCACGTTGTGGATGATGCACTGATCACGTGGCTGAGCATACACTGATCACGTGGCTGGTCTTGCACTTATCACGTGGCTGATCATACAGAGATTACATGACTGATCATGGACTAATCACGTTGTGCATCATGCACTGATCACGTGACTGATCATGCACTAGTCACGTGGCTATCATGCACTGATCACATGGCTGAACATACACTGATCACGTGACTGATCATGCACTGATCACGTGCCTCATCATGCACTGATTGCGTAAATTAGCATGCAGTTATCTCGTGTCTGAATTGTGCTTATCATGTGACTAATCAAGAACTGATCACGTGGCTGTAATGCACTGATCACGTGACTGTGCACACACTGAAAATATGGATGATCATACACTGATCACTTCACTGATCACGCACTGATCACGTGACTGATCATGCACTGATCACGTGGCTGATCATGCACTGATCACGAAGCTGATCATACTCTGATCACGTGAGTGTGCATGCACTGATCACGTGGGTGATCATGAACTGATCACGTGGCTTATCATACACTGCTCACGTGGCTGATCATGAACAGATCACGTGGCTGATCTTGCACTTATCACGTGGCTGATCATACAGTGATTACATGAATGATAATGCACTAATCACGTTGTGGATCATGCACTGATCACGTGGCTGATCATACACTGATCACGTGGCTGACCTTGCACTTATCACGTGGCTGATCATACAGTGATTACATGAATGATCATGCACTAATCACGTTGTAGATTATGCACTGATCTCATGACTGTGCATGTATTGATCACGTGGCTGATCATGCAATGAACACGTGGCTGATCATACAGTGATCACATTACTGATCATGCACTGTTCACGTGCCTGATCATTCACTGATCACATGGCTGATCATGCACTGATCACGAAGCTGATCATTCCCTGATCACATAACTGTGCATGCACTGATTACGTGGCTGATCATGCACTCATCATGTGGCTGATCATACACTGATCACGTGGCTGAACATACTCTGATCACGTGGCTGATCAGGCACTGATCACGTGGCTGATCCTACTCTGAACATGAAGCTGAAAATACACTGATCACGTGACTGCATGCACTGATCACATGGCTATCATGCACTGATCACGTGTTTATCATGCACTGATCACGTGACTGCGCATTAACTGAACACATACCTGTTCATGCAGTGTTTACGTGGCTAACATGCACTGATCACGTGGCTCATCATGCATTAATCACGTGAGTGATCATGCACTGATCTCGTTGCGTATCATGCACTGATCACATAATGGTGCATGAACTGATCACGTGAATATTATACACTGATCAAGTGACAGATCATGTACTAATCACGTGACTGATCATGCACTGATAACTTGACTGATCATGCACTGATCACATGTCTGATTATGCACTACTCACGTGACTGATCACGTGACTGATCATGAGCCTGATCATGCACTGATCACGGGCCTGTTCATGCACTGATCACGTGGCTTATCATACACTGCTCACGTGGCTGATCATGCACTAATCACGTTGTGGATGATGCACTGATCACGTGGCTGGTCATACACTGATCACGTGGGTGATCATTAACTGATCACGTGGCTGATCATACACTGATCAAATGATTGAACATGCACTTATCACGTTGTGGATCATGCACTGACCACGTGGCTGATCAGGCACTGATCACGTGGCTGATTATACTCTGAACACGAAGCTGAAAATACACTGATCACGTGACTGCATGCACTGATCCCCTGGCTATCATGCACTAATCACGTAGCTGATCTGGAACAGATCACGTGACTAATCATGCAGTGATCACGTCGCTATCATGCAATGATCTCGAGATTGCGCATGCACTGATCATATGGATGATCACACACTGATCACGTGACAGATCATGCACTGAACACGTGACTTAACATGCACTGATCATGTGACTGAGCATGCACTGATCATGTAGCTGATCATGCACTGATCACGAAGTTGAGCATACACTGATCATGTGACTGAGCATGCACTGATCACGTAGCTGATCATGCACTGATCACGAAGTTGATCATACACTGATCACGTGAGTGTGCATGCACTGATCACGTAGCGGATAATGCAATGATCACGTGGCTGATCATGCACTGATCACGTAGCGCTCATGCACTGATCACATGTCAATCATGCCCGGATCCCGTGGCTGATCATGCACTGATCGCCTGACTGATCATGCATTAGTCACCTGGCTATCATGCACTAATCCCGTGGCTGATCAAACACTGACCACGTGACTGATCATGCACTGATCACGTGGCTGATCATGCACTGATCTCGAAGCTGATCATACACTGATCACGTGAGTGAGCATGCAATGATCACATGGCTGATTATGCACTGATCACGTGGCTGAATATGCTCTGATCCCGTGGGTGATCATGCACTTATCACGTGGCTTATCATACACTGATCACGTGGCTGATCATGCACTAATCACGTTGTGGATGATGCACTGGTCACGTGGCTGATCATACACTGATCACGTGACTGATCATGCACTAATCACGTTGTGGATCATGCACTGATCACGTGGCTGATAATACACTGATTACGTGGCTGATCATACACTGATCACGTGGCTGATCATGCACTGATCACGTGGCTGATCATGCACTGATCACGAAGCTGATCATCCACTGATCACTTGACTGTGCATGCACTGATCACGTGGCTGAGCATGCACTGATCACGTGGCTGATCATACACTGATCACGTGGCTGAGCATGCACTGATCACGTGGCTGATCATACACTGATCACGAGGCTGATCATCCACTGATCACTTGACTGTGCATGCACTGATCACGTGGCTGAGCATGCACTGATCACGTGGCTGAGCATGCACTGATCACGTGGCTGATCATACACTGATCACGTGGCTGATCATACACTGATCACGTGGCTGATCATACACTAATCACGTTGCAGATAATGCACTCATCACGTGGCTGATCATACAATGATCACGTGGCTATTATGCACTGATCACGGGACTGCACATGCAGTGTTCACGTAATTGTAGACAATGATCACGTGGCTATCATGCACTGATCACGTGTCTATCATGCATTGAACACGTGGCTGATCAAACACTGATCACGTGGCTGATCATGCACTGATCACCTGGCTGATCATGCACTAATCACTTTGTGGATCATGCACTGATTCGTGGCTGATCATACACTTATCACATGACTGATCATGAACTAATCACGTTGTGGATCATGCACTGATCACGTGGCTGTTCTTGCACTTATCACGTGGCTGATCATACAGTGATTACATGACTGATCATGCACTAATCACGTTGTGGATGATTCACTGGTCACGTGGCTGATCATACACTGATCACGTGGCTGATCATGAACTGATCACGTGCCTTATCATACACTGTTCACGTGGCTGATCATACACTGATCACGTGGCTGATCATGCACTGATCACGTGGCTGATCATACTCTGATCACGTGGATGATCATACACTGATCACATGGCTGAACATACACTAATCACGTGACTGATCATGAACTGATCACGTGCCTGATCATGCACTGATTGCGTAAATTAGCATGCAGTTATCTCGTGTCTGAATTATGCTTATCATGTGACTAATCAAGAACTGATCACGTGGCTGTAATGCACTGATCACGTGACTGTGCACACACTGAAAATGTGGATGATCATACAATGATCACTTCACTGATCACGCACTGATCACGTGACTGATCATGCACTGTTCACGTGGCTGATCATGCACTGATCACGAAGCTGATCATACTCTGATCACGTGAGTGTGCATGCACTGATCACGTGGGTGATCATGAACTGCTCACGTGGCTGATCATACACTGCTCACGTGGCTGATCATGCACTAATTACATTGTGGATGATGTACTGATCACGTGGCTGATCATACACTGATCACGTGGGTGATCATGAACTGATCACGTGGCTGATCATACACTGATCACATGAATGATCATGCACTAATCACGTTGTGGATCATGCACTGATCACGTGGCTGATCATACACTGATCACGTGGCTGATCTTGCACTTATCACGTGGCTGATCATACAGTGATTACATGAATGATCATGCACTAATCACGTTGTAGATTATGCACTGATCACATGACTGTGCATGTATTGATCAAGTGGCTGATCATGCAATGAACACGTGGCTGATCATACACTGATCACATTACTGATCATGCACTGTTCACGTGCCTGATCATTCACTGATCACGTGGCTGATCATGCACTGATCACGAAGCTGATCATACCCTGATCACATAACTGTGCATGCACTGATCACGTGGCTGATCATTCACTGATCATGTGGCTGATCATACACTGATCACATGGCTGAACATACTCTGATCACGTGGCTGATCAGGCACTGATCACGTGGCTGATCATACTCTGAACATGAAGCTGAAAATACACTGATCACGTGACTGCATGCACTGATCACATGGCTATCATGCACTGATCACGTGTTTATCATGCACTGATCACGTGACTGCGCATTAACTGAACACATACTTGTTCATGCACTGTTTACGTGGCTAACATGCACTGATCACGTGGCTCATCATGCATTAATCACGTGACTGATCATGCACTGATCTCGTTGCGTATCATTCACTGATCACATAACGGTGCATGAACTGATCACGTGAATATTATACACTGATCAAGTGACAGATCATGTACTAATCACGTGACTGTTCATGCACTGATCACGTGGCTATCATGCACTGATCACGTGGCTGATAATGCACTGATCACTTGACTGATCATGCACTGATCACATGTCTGATTATGCACTACTCACGTGACTGATCATGGACTGATCACGTGACTGATCATGAGCCTGATCATGCACTGATCACGGGCCTGTTCATGCACTGATCACGTGGCTGATCCTGCACTGATCACGATGCTGAACATACACTGATCACGTGACTGTGCATGCAATGATCACGTGGCTTATCATGCACTGATAACCTGGCTATCATCCACTGATCACGTGAGTGATCATGCACTCTTCACGTGCATGATCATGCACTGATCACGTATCTTAGCCTGCACTAACCATGTTGCTGATCATGCAATGGTCAGGTGGCTATCATGCACTGTTTACCTGGCTGATCATGCACTGATCACATGGCTGTAATACACTGACCACTTGACTGTGCATGCACTGAAAATGTGGATGATTATACACTGATCACGTGACTGATCATGCACTGATCATGTGTCTGATCATGCACTGATAAAGTGGTTGATCATGCACTGATCACTTGGCTGAGCATACAGTGATTACATGACTGATCATGCACTAATCACGTTGTGGATGATGCACTGGTCACATGGCTGATCATACACTGATCACATGCCTGATCATGCACCAATCACGTTGTGGATCATGCACTGATCACGTGGCTGATAATACACTGATTATGTGGCTGATCATACACTGATCACGTGGCTGATCATGCACTGATCACGTGGCTGATCATGCACTGATCACGTGGGTGATCATGAACTGATCATGTGCCTCATCATACACTGCTCACGTGGCTGATCATACACTGATCACGTGGCTGACCATGCACTGATCACGTGGCTGATCATACTCTGATCACGTGGATGATCATACACTGATCACGTGACTGCATATGCACTGATCACGTGACTGATCAGGCACTGATCAAGTGGCTATCATGCACTGATTACGTGGCTTATCATACATTAATCACGTAACTAAATATGCACTGATCACGAAGCCTATCATACACTGATAATGTGACTGTGCATGCACTAATCACGTGGATGATCATGCACTGATCACGTGGCTGAGCATACAGTGATCACGTGACTGTGCATGAACTGATCACTTGGCTGATCATGCACTGATCACGTGACTGCACATGCACTGATCACGTGGCTGATCATACTGTGATCAAGTGGCTGATAATGCACTAATTACGTGGCTGATCATGCACAGATCACGTAGCTATCATGTGCCGATCACATGGCGATCATGCCCTGATCCTGTGGCTGATCATGCACTGATTGTGTGACTGATCATGCACTAGTCACTTGGCTATCATGCACTGATCAGGTGGCTGATATGCACTGATCACGTGGCTGATATGCACTGATCACGTGGCTGATCATGCACTGATCACGAAGCTGATCATGCAATGATCACGTGGCTGATCATACACTGATCACGTGGCTGCTCATATACTGATCACATGGCTGATCATGCACTGATCACGTTGTGGATGATGCACTGATCACGTGGCTGAGCATACACTGATCACGTGGCTGGTCTTGCACTTATCACGTGGCTGATCATACAGAGATTACATGACTGATCATGGACTAATCACGTTGTGCATCATGCACTGATCACGTGACTGATCATGCACTAGTCACGTGGCTATCATGCACTGATCACATGGCTGAACATACACTGATCACGTGACTGATCATGCACTGATCACGTGCCTCATCATGCACTGATTGCGTAAATTAGCATGCAGTTATCTCGTGTCTGAATTGTGCTTATCATGTGACTAATCAAGAACTGATCACGTGGCTGTAATGCACTGATCACGTGACTGTGCACACACTGAAAATATGGATGATCATACACTGATCACTTCACTGATCACGCACTGATCACGTGACTGATCATGCACTGATCACGTGGCTGATCATGCACTGATCACGAAGCTGATCATACTCTGATCACATGAGTGTGCATGCACTGATCACGTGGGTGATCATGAACTGATCACGTGGCTTATCATACACTGCTCACGTGGCTGATCATGAACAGATCACGTGGCTGATCTTGCACTTATCACGTGGCTGATCATACAGTGATTACATGAATGATAATGCACTAATCACGTTGTGGATCATGCACTGATCACGTGGCTGATCATACACTGATCACGTGGCTGACCTTGCACTTATCACGTGGCTGATCATACAGTGATTACATGAATGATCATGCACTAATCACGTTGTAGATTATGCACTGATCTCATGACTGTGCATGTATTGATCACGTGGCTGATCATGCAATGAACACGTGGCTGATCATACACTGATCACATTACTGATCATGCACTGTTCACGTGCCTTATCATTCACTGATCACATGGCTGATCATGCACTGATCACGAAGCTGATCATTCCCTGATCACATAACTGTGCATGCACTGATCACGTGGCTGATCATGCACTCATCATGTGGCTGATCATACACTGATCACGTGGCTGAACATACTCTGATCACGTGGCTGATCAGGCACTGATCACGTGGCTGATCCTACTCTGAACATGAAGCTGAAAATACACTGATCACGTGACTGCATGCACTGATCACATGGCTATCATGCACTGATCACGTGTTTATCATGCACTGATCACGTGACTACGCATTAACTGAACACATACCTGTTCATGCAGTGTTTACGTGGCTAACATGCACTGATCACGTGGCTCATCATGCATTAATCACGTGAGTGATCATGCACTGATCTCGTTGCGTATCATGCACTGATCACATAATGGTGCGTGAACTGATCACGTGAATATTATACACTGATCAAGTGACAGATCATGTACTAATTACGTGACTGATCATGCACTGATAACGTGGCTATCATGCACTGATCACGTGGCTGATAATGCACTGATCACTTGACTGATCATGCACTGATCACATGTCTGATTATGCACTACTCACGTGACTGATCACGTGACTGATCATGAGCCTGATCATGCACTGATCACGGGCCTGTTCATGCACTGATCACGTGGCTTATCATACACTGCTCACGTGGCTGATCATGCACTAATCACGTTGTGGATGATGCACTGATCACGTGGCTGATCATACACTGATCACGTGGGTGATCATTAACTGATCACGTGGCTGATTATACTCTGAACACGAAGCTGAAAATACACTGATCACGTGACTGCATGCACTGATCCCCTGGCTATCATGCACTAATCACGTAGCTGATCTGGAACAGATCACGTGACTAATCATGCAGTGATCACGTCGCTATCATGCAATGATCTCGAGATTGCGCATGCACTGATCATATGGATGATCACACACTGATCACGTGACAGATCATGCACTGAACACGTGACTTAACATGCACTGATCATGTGACTGAGCATGCACTGATCATGTAGCTGATCATGCACTGATCACGAAGTTGAGCATACACTGATCATGTGACTGAGCATGCACTGATCACGTAGCTGATCATGCACTGATCACGAAGTTGATCATACACTGATCACGTGAGTGTGCATGCACTGATCACGTAGCGGATAATGCAATGATCACGTGGCTGATCATGCACTGATCACGTAGCGCTCATGCACTGATCACATGTCAATCATGCCCGGATCCCGTGGCTGATCATGCACTGATCGCCTGACTGATCATGCATTAGTCACCTGGCTATCATGCACTAATCCCGTGGCTGATCAAACACTGACCACGTGACTGATCATGCACTGATCACGTGGCTGATCATGCACTGATCTCGAAGCTGATCATACACTGATCACGTGAGTGAGCATGCAATGATCACATGGCTGATTATGCACTGATCACGTGGCTGAATATGCTCTGATACCGTGGGTGATCATGCACTTATCACGTGGCTTATCATACACTGATCACGTGGCTGATCATGCACTAATCACGTTGTGGATGATGCACTGGTCACGTGGCTGATCATACACTGATCACGTGACTGATCATGCACTAATCACGTTGTGGATCATGCACTGATCACGTGGCTGATAATACACTGATTACGTGGCTGATCATACACTGATCACGTGGCTGATCATGCACTGATCACGTGGCTGATCATGCACTGATCACGAAGCTGATCATCCACTGATCACTTGACTGTGCATGCACTGATCACGTGGCTGAGCATGCACTGATCACGTGGCTGATCATACACTGATCACGTGGCTGAGCATGCACTGATCACGTGGCTGATCATACACTGATCACGAAGCTGATCATCCACTGATCACTTGACTGTGCATGCACTGATCACGTGGCTGAGCATGCACTGATCACGTGGCTGATCATACACTGATCACGTGGCTGAGCATGCACTGATCACGTGGCTGATCATACACTGATCACGTGGCTGATCATACACTGATCACGTGGCTGATCATACACTAATCACGTTGCAGATAATGCACTCATCACGTGGCTGATCATACAATGATCACGTGGCTATTATGCACTGATCACGGGACTGCACATGCAGTGTTCACGTAATTGTAGACAATGATCACGTGGCTATCATGCACTGATCACGTGTCTATCATGCACTGAACACGTGGCTGATCAAACACTGATCACGTGGCTGATCATGCACTGATCACGTGGCTGATCATGCACTAATCACTTTGTGGATCATGCACTGATACGTGGCTGATCATACACTTATCACATGACTGATCATGAACTAATCACGTTGTGGATCATGCACTGATCACGTGGCTGTTCTTGCACTTATCACGTGGCTGATCATACAGTGATTACATGACTGATCGTGCACTAATCACGTTGTGGATGATTCACTGGTCACGTGGCTGATCATACACTGATCACGTGGCTGATCATGAACTGATCACGTGCCTTATCATACACTGTTCACGTGGCTGATCATACACTGATCACGTGGCTGATCATGCACTGATCACGTGGCTGATCATACTCTGATCACGTGGATGATCATACACTGATCACATGGCTGAACATACACTAATCACGTGACTGATCATGAACTGATCACGTGCCTGATCATGCACTGATTGCGTAAATTAGCATGCAGTTATCTCGTGTCTGAATTATGCTTATCATGTGACTAATCAAGAACTGATCACGTGGCTGTAATGCACTGATCACGTGACTGTGCACACACTGAAAATGTGGATGATCATACAATGATCACTTCACTGATCACGCACTGATCACGTGACTGATCATGCACTGTTCACGTGGCTGATCATGCACTGATCACGAAGCTGATCATACTCTGATCACGTGAGTGTGCATGCACTGATCACGTGGGTGATCATGAACTGCTCACGTGGCTGATCATACACTGCTCACGTGGCTGATCATGCACTAATTACATTGTGGATGATGTACTGATCACGTGGCTGATCATACACTGATCACGTGGCTGATCATACACTGATCACATGAATGATCATGCACTAATCACGTTGTGGATCATGCACTGATCACGTGGCTGATCATGCACTGATCACGTGGCTGATCTTGCACTTATCACGTGGCTGATCATACAGTGATTACATGAATGATCATGCACTAATCACGTTGTAGATTATGCACTGATCACATGACTGTGCATGTATTGATCACGTGGCTGATCATGCAATGAACACGTGGCTGATCATACACTGATCACATTACTGATCATGCACTGTTCACGTGCCTGATCATTCACTGATCACGTGGCTGATCATGCACTGATCACGAAGCTGATCATACCCTGATCACATAACTGTGCATGCACTGATCACGTGGCTGTTCATGCACTGATCATGTGGCTGATCATACACTGATCACGTGGCTGAACATACTCTGATCACGTGGCTGATCAGGCACTGATCACGTGGCTGATCATACTCTGAACATGAAGCTGAAAATACACTGATCACGTGACTGCATGCACTGATCACATGGCTATCATGCACTGATCACGTGTTAATCATGCACTGATCACGTGACTGCGCATTAACTGAACACATACTTGTTCATGCACTGTTTACGTGGCTAACATGCACTGATCACGTGGCTCATCATGCATTAATCACGTGACTGATCATGCACTGATCTCGTTGCGTATCATTCACTGATCACATAACGGTGCATGAACTGATCACGTGAATATTATACAATGATCAAGTGACAGATCATGTACTAATCACGTGACTGTTCATGCACTGATCACGTGGCTATCATGCACTGATCACGTGGCTGATAATGCACTGATCACTTGACTGATCATGCACTGATCACATGTCTGATTATGCACTACTCACGTGACTGATCATGGACTGATCACGTGACTGATCATGAGCCTGATCATGCACTGATCACGGGCCTGTTCATGCACTGATCACGTGGCTGATCCTGCACTGATCACGATGCTGAACATACACTGATCACGTGACTGTGCATGCAATGATCACGTTGCTTATCATGCACTGATAACCTGGCTATCATCCACTGATCACGTGAGTGATCATGCACTCTTCATGTGCATGATCATGCACTGATCACGTATCTTAGCCTGCACTAACCATGTTGCTGATCATGCAATGGTCAGGTGGCTATCATGCACTGTTTACCTGGCTGATCATGCACTGATCCCATGGCTGTAATACACTGACCACTTGACTGTGCATGCACTGAAAATGTGGATGATTAAACACTGATCACGTGACTGATCATGCACTGATCATGTGTCTGATCATGCACTGATAAAGTGGTTGATCATGCACTGATCACTTGGCTGAGCATACAGTGATTACATGACTGATCATGCACTAATCACGTTGTGGATGATGCACTGGTCACGTGGCTGATCATACACTGATCACATGCCTGATCATGCACCAATCACGTTGTGGATCATGCACTGATCACGTGGCTGATAATACACTGATTATGTGGCTGATCATACACTGATCACGTGGCTGATCATGCACTGATCACGTGGCTGATCATGCACTGATCACGTGGGTGATCATGAACTGATCATGTGCCTCATCATACACTGCTCACGTGGCTGATCATACACTGATCACGTGGCTGACCATGCACTGATCACGTGGCTGATCATACTCTGATCACGTGGATGATCATACACTGATCACGTGACTGCATATGCACTGATCACGTGACTGATCAGGCACTGATCAAGTGGCTATCATGCACTGATTACGTGGCTTATCATACATTAATCACGTAACTAAATATGCACTGATCACGAAGCCTATCATACACTGATAATGTGACTGTGCATGCACTAATCACGTGGATGATCATGCACTGATCACGTGGCTGAGCATACAGTGATCACGTGACTGTGCATGAACTGATCACTTGGCTGATCATGCACTGATCACGTGACTGCACATGCACTGATCACGTGGCTGATCATACTGTGATCAAGTGGCTGATAATGCACTAATTACGTGGCTGATCATGCACAGATCACGTAGCTATCATGTGCCGATCACATGGCGATCATGCCCTGATCCTGTGGCTGATCATGCACTGATTGTGTGACTGATCATGCACTAGTCACTTGGCTATCATACACTGATCAGGTGGCTGATATGCACTGATCACGTGGCTGATATGCACTGATCACGTGGCTGATCATGCACTGATCACGAAGCTGATCATGCAATGATCACGTGGCTGATCATACACTGATCACGTGGCTGCTCATATACTGATAACATGGCTGATCATGCACTGATCACGTTGTGGATGATGCACTGATCACGTGGCTGAGCATACACTGATCACGTGGCTGGTCTTGCACTTATCACGTGGCTGATCATACAGAGATTACATGACTGATCATGGACTAATCACGTTGTGCATCATGCACTGATCACGTGACTGATCATGCACTAGTCACGTGGCTATCATGCACTGATCACATGGCTGAACATACACTGATCACGTGACTGATCATGCACTGATCACGTGCCTCATCATGCACTGATTGCGTAAATTAGCATGCAGTTATCTCGTGTCTGAATTGTGCTTATCATGTGACTAATCAAGAACTGATCACATGGCTGTAATGCACTGATCACATGACTGTGCACACACTGAAAATATGGATGATCATACACTGATCACTTCACTGATCACGCACTGATCACGTGACTGATCATGAACTGATCACGTGGCTGATCATGCACTGATCACGAAGCTGATCATACTCTGATCACGTGAGTGTGCATGCACTGATCACGTGGCTTATCATACACTGCTCACGTGGCTGATCATGAACAGATCACGTGGCTGATCTTGCACTTATCACGTGGCTGATCATACAGTGATTACATGAATGATCATGCACTAATCACGTTGTGGATCATGCACTGATCACGTGGCTGATCATACACTGATCACGTGGCTGACCTTGCACTTATCACGTGGCTGATCATACAGTGATTACATGAATGATCATGCACTAATCACGTTGTAGATTATGCACTGATCTCATGACTGTGCATGTATTGATCACGTGGCTGATCATGCAATGAACACGTGGCTGATCATACACTGATCACATTACTGATCATGCACTGTTCACGTGCCTGATCATTCACTGATCACATGGCTGATCATGCACTGATCACGAAGCTGATCATTCCCTGATCACATAACTGTGCATGCACTGATCACGTGGCTGATCATGCACTGATCATGTGGCTGATCATACACTGATCACGTGGCTGAACATACTCTGATCACGTGGCTGATCAGGCACTGATCACGTGGCTGATCAGGCACTGATCACGTGGCTAATCCTACTCTGAACATGAAGCTGAAAATACACTGATCACGTGACTGCATGCACTGATCACATGGCTATCATGCACTGATCACGTGTTTATCATGCACTGATCACGTGACTGCGCATTAACTGAACACATACCTGTTCATGCAGTGTTTACGTGGCTAACATGCACTGATCACGTGGCTCATCATGCATTAATCACGTGAGTGATCATGCACTGATCTCGTTGCGTATCATGCACTGATCACATAATGGTGCATGAACTGATCACGTGAATATTATACACTGATCAAGTGACAGATCATGTACTAATCACGTGACTGATCATGCACTGATAACGTGGCTATCATGCACTGATCACGTGGCTGATAATGCACTGATCACTTGACTGATCATGCACTGATCACATGTCTGATTATGCACTACTCACGTGACTGATTACGTGACTGATCATGAGCCTGATCATGCACTGATCACGGGCCTGTTCATGCACTGATCACGTGGCTTATCATACACTGATCACGTGGCTGATCATACACTGATCACGTGGGTGATCATGAACTGATCACGTGGCTGATCATACACTGATCAAATGATTGATCATGCACTAATCACGTTGTGGATCATGCACTGATTACGTGGCTGATAATACACTGATTATGTGGCTGATCATACACTGATCACGGGGCTGATCATGCACTGATCACGTGACTGATCATGCATAGATCACTTGATTGTGCATGCAATAATCACGTGGATGATCACGCATTTATCACGTGGCTGATCATGCACTAATAACATGGCAGAACATGAACTGATCACGTGACTTAGCATGCAGTGATCTCGTGTCCGAATGGTGCTGATCATGTGACTAATCAAGAACTGATCACGTGACTGTGCATGCACTGATCATGTGGATGATCATACAGTGATGACGTTACTGATCAGGCACTGATCACGTGACTGATCATTCACTGATCACGTGGCTATCATGCACTGATCACGGGACTGCACATGCAGTGTTCACGTAATTGTAGACAATGATCACGTGGCTATCATGCACTGATCACGTGTCTATCATGCACTGGTCACGTGACTGATCATGTACTGATCACACGCCTGATCATGCACTTATCACGTGACTGATCATGCACTGATCTCGTGACTGATCATGCACTGATCACGTGGCTGATCATGCACTGATCACGAAGCTGATCATACACTAATCACGTGACTGTGCATGCACTGATCACAAGGCTGATCATGCACTGATCACGTAGCTGATCATGCGCTGATCACGTGGCTAATCATGCACTAATCACGTGACTGTGCATGCACTGATCACAAGGCTGTTCATGCACTGATCACGTTGCTGATCATGCACTGATCACGTGGTTATAATGCACTGATTACGTGTCTATCATGCACTGATCACGTGACTGCACATGAACTGAACACGTACCTGTTCATGCACTGTTTACGTGGCTATCATGCACTAATCACATGGCTGATCATGCATTGATCACGTGACTGATTATGCACTGATTGCGTAGCTGTCATGCACTGATCACATGTCTGCGCATGCCATGATCACGTGACTGATCATGCACTGATCACGTTGTGTATCATGCACTGATCACATGATGGCGCATGAACTGATCACGTGGATATTATACACTGATCACGTGACTGATCATGCACTAGTCACGTGGCTATCATGCGCTGATCATGTGGCTGATCATGCACTGATAACCTGGCTATAATACACTGATCACGTGACTGATCATGCACTGGTCATGAGCCTGATCATGCACTGATAATGTGTCTGATCATGCACTACTCACATGCCTGATCATGCACTGATCACGTGGCTGATTATGCACTGATTGCGTAGCTCTCATGCACTGATCACATGACTGCGCATGAACTGATCACGTGGATATTATACACTGATCACGTGACTGATCACGCACTAGTCACGTGGCTATCATGCACTGATCACGTGGCTGATCATACACTGATCACGTGACTGATCATGCACTGATCACGTGCCTGATCATGCACTGATTGTGTAACTTAGCATGCAGGGATCTCGTGTATGAATTGTGCTGATTATGTGACTAATCAAGAACTGATCACGTGACTGTGCATGCACTGATCATGTGGATGATCATACAGTGATGACGTTACTGATCAGGCACTGATCACGTGACTGATCATTCACTGATCACGTGGCTATCATGCACTGATCACGGGACTGCACATGCAGTGTTCACGTAATTGTAGACAGTGATCACGTGGCTATCATGCACTGATCACGTGTCTATCATGCACTGAACACGTGGCTGATCATACACTGATCACATGACTGCCCATGCATGAATCACGTGACTGCACATTCACTGATCACGTAATTGAAGGCAATGATAACGTGGCTGTCATGCACTGATCACGTGGCTGATCATGCACTGCTCATGGGACCGAGCATGCACTTATCACGTAGCTATCAGGCATTGATCACTTGTCTTTCATGCACTGAACACATGGCTGATCAGACAATGATCACGTGACTGCACAGGCACTGATCACGTGGCTGATCATACAGTGGTCACGTGGCTGATCATGCACTGATTACGCGGCTGATCAAGAACTGATCACGTAGTTATCATGCACTGATCACATGGCTATCATGCACTGATCCCATGGCTGATCATGCACTGGTCACGTGACTGATCATGTACTGATCACACGCCTGATCATGCACTTATCACGTGACTGATCATGCACTGATCTCGTGACTGATCATGCACTGATCACGTGGCTGATCATGCACTGATCACGAAGCTGATCATACACTAATCACGTGACTGTGCATGCACTGATCACAAGGCTGATCATGCACTGATCACGTAGCTGATCATGCGCTGATCACGTGGCTAATCATGCACTAATCACGTGACTGTGCATGCACTGATCACAAGGCTGTTCATGCACTGATCACGTTGCTGATCATGCACTGATCACGTGGTTATAATGCACTGATCACGTGTCTATCATGCACTGATCACGTGACTGCACATGAACTGAACACGTACCTGTTCATGCACTGTTTACGTGGCTATCATGCACTAATCACATGGCTGATCATGCATTGATCACGTGACTGATTATGCACTGATTGCGTAGCTGTCATGCACTGATCACATGTCTGCGCATGCCATGATCACGTGACTGATCATGCACTGATCACGTTGTGTATCATGCACTGATCACATGATGGCGCATGAACTGATCACGTGGATATTATACACTGATCACGTGACTGATCATGCACTAGTCACGTGGCTATCATGCGCTGATCATGTGGCTGATCATGCACTGATAACCTGGCTATAATACACTGATCACGTGACTGATCATGCACTGGTCATGAGCCTGATCATGCACTGATAACGTGTCTGATCATGCACTACTCACGTGCCTGATCATGCACTGATCACGTGGCTGATCATGCACTGATCACGTGACTGATTATGCACTGATTGCGTAGCTCTCATGCACTGATCACATGACTGCGCATGCCATGATCACGTGACTGATCATGCACCGATCACATGACAGCGCATGAACTGATCACGTGGATATTATACACTGATCACGTGACTGATCACGCACTAGTCACGTGGCTATCATGCACTGATCACGTGGCTGATCATACACTGATCACGTGACTGATCATGCACTGATCACGTGCCTGATCATGCACTGATTGTGTAACTTAGCATGCAGGGATCTCGTGTTTGAATTGTGCTGATTATGTGACTAATCAAGAACTGATCACGTGGCTATAATGCACTGATCACGTGACTGCGCACGCACTGAAAATATGGATGATCATACACTGATCACGTCACTGATCACGCACTGATCACGTGACTGATCATGCACTGATCACGTGGCTGATCATGCACTGATCACGAAGCTGATCATACTCTGATCACGTGAGTGTGCATGCACTGATCACGTGGCTGATCATGCACTGATCACGTGGCTGATCATACACTGCTCACGTGGCTGATCATGCACTAATCACGTTGTGGATCATGCACTGATCACGTGGCTGATCAGGCACTGGTCACGTGGGTGATCATACGCTGAACACGAAGCTGAAAATACACTGATCACGTGACTGCATGCACTGATCACGTGGCTATCATGCACTGATCACGTGACTGATCATGCACTAGTCACGTGGCTATCATGCACTGATCACGTGGCTGATCATTCACTGATCACGTGCCTGATCATGCACTGTTCACGTGCCTGATCATGCACTGATTGCATAACTTAGCATGCAGTGATCTCGTGTCTGAATTGTGCTGATCATGTGACTAATCAAGAACTGATAACGTGGCTATAATGCACTGATCACGTGACTGCGCACGCACTGAAAATATGGATGACCATACACTGATCACGTCACTGATCACGCACTGATCACGTGACGCATCATGCACTGATCACGTGGCTGATCATGCACTGATCACCAAGCTGATCATACTCTGATCACGTGAGTGTGCATGCACTGATCACGTGGCTGATCATGCACTGATCACGTGGGTGATCATGAACTGATCACGTGGCTTATCATACAGTTCTCACGTGGCTGATCATGCACTAATCACGTTGTGGATGATGAACTGATCACGTGGCTTATCATACACTGCTCACGTGGCTGATCATGCACTAATCACGTTGTGGATGATGCACTGATCACGTGGCTGATCATACACTGATCACGTGGGTGATCATGCACTGATCACGTGGCTGATCATGCACTGATCACGTGGGTGATCATGAACTGATCACGTGGCTTATCATACACTGCTCACGTGGCTGATCATGCACTAATCACGTTGTGGATGATGCACTGATCACGTGGCTGATCATACACTGATCACGTGGGTGATCATGAACTGATCACGTGGCTGATCAAACACTGATCACATGAATGATCATGCACTAATCACGTTGTGGATCATGCACTGATCACGTGGCTGATCAGGCACTGATCACGTGGCTGATCATACTCTGAACACGAAGCTGAAAATACACTGATCACGTGACTGCATGCACTGATCACATGGCTATCATGCACTGATCACGTGTCTGTCATGCACTGATCACGTGACTGCGCATTAACTGAACACATACCTGTTCATGCACTGTTTACGTGGCTATCATGCACTGATCACGTGGCTGATCATGCATTGGTCACGTGACTGATCATGCACTGATCACGTTGCGTATCATGCACTGATCACATGACGGCACATGAACTGATCACGTGGATATTATACACTGATCAAGTGACAAATCATGCACTAATCACGTGACTGATCATGCACTGATCACGTGGCTATCATGCACTGATCACGTGACTGATCATGCACGAGACACGTCGCTATCATGCACTGATCACGTGGCTGTTCATACAATGATCACGTGACTGATCATGCACTGATCACGAAGCTGATCATACATCAATCACGTGAGTGTGCATGCACTGATCACGTGGCTGATCATGCACTAATCACGTTGTGGATGATGCACTGATCACGTGGCTGATCATACACTGATCACATGACTGATCATGAACTAATCACGTTGTGGGTCATGCACTGATCACGTGGCTGTTCTTGCACTTATCACGTGGCTTATCATACAGTGATTACATGACTGATCATGCACTAATCACGTTGTGGATCATGTACTGATCACATGAATGTGCATGCATTGATCATGTGGCTGATCATGCACTGATCACGTGACTGATCATGCACTGATCACGTGACTTAGCATGCAGTGATCTCGTGTCTGAATGGTGCTGATCATGTGACTAATCAAGAACTGATCACGTGGCTATAATGCACTGATCACGTGACTGCGCATGCACTGATAATGTGGATGGTCATACACTGATCACGTCACAGATCACGCACTGATCACGTGACTGATCATGCACTGATCACGTGGCTGATCATGCACTGATCACGAAGCTGATCATAGTCCAATGACGTGAGTGTGCATGCACTGATCACATGGCTGATCATGCACTAATCACGTTGTGGATCATGCACTGATCACATGACTGTGCATGCATTGATCATGTGGCTGATCATTCACTGATCACGTGGCTGATCATGCACTGATCACGAAGCTGATCATACTCTGTTCACATGACTGTGCATGCACTGATCATGTGGCTGATCATGCACTGATCATGTGGCTGATGATACACTGATCACGTGGCTGATCAGGCACTGATCACGTGGCTGATCGTACTCTGAACACGAAGCTGAAAATACACTGATCACGAGACTGCATGCACTGATCACTTGACTGCGCATGCACTGATCACGTGGATGATAATACGCTGAACACTTGACTGCTTATGCACTAAAAAAAATGGCTGATCATGCACTGATCACATGACTGATCATGCACTGATCACTTGACTGATCATGCACTGATTAATCATGTGCTGGTCACGTGGCTATCATGCACTGATCACTTGGCTGATCATACACTGATCACGTGACTGATCATGCATAGATCACGTGACTATCATGCACTGATCACTTGATTGTGCATGCAATAATCACGTGGATGATCACGCATTTATCACGTGGCTGATCATGCACTAATAACATGGCAGAACATGAACTGATCACGTGACTTAGCATGCAGTGATCTCGTGTCCGAATGGTGCTGATCATGTGACTAATCAAGCACTGATCACGTGACTGTGCATGCACTGATCATGTGGATGATCATACAGTGATGACGTTACTGATCAGGCACTGATCACGTGACTGATCATTCACTGATCACGTGGCTATCATGCACTGATCACGGGACTGCACATGCAGTGTTCACGTAATTGTAGACAATGATCACGTGTCTATCATGCACTGATCACGTGGCTGATCATACACTGATCACGTGACTGCCCATGCATGAATCACGTGACTGCACATTCACTGATCACGTAATTGAAGGCAATGATAACGTGGCTGTCATGCACTGATCACGTGGCTGATCATGCACTGCTCATGGGACCGAGCATGCACTTATCACGTAGCTATCAGGCATTGATCACTTGTCTTTCATGCACTGAACACATGGCTGATCAGACAATGATCACGTGACTGCACAGGCACTGATCACGTGGCTGATCATACAGTGATCACGTGGCTGATCATGCACTGATTACGCGGCTGATCAAGAACTGATCACGTAGCTATCATGCACTGATCACATGGCTATCATGCACTGATCCCATGGCTGATCATGCACTGGTCACGTGACTGATCATGTACTGATCACACGCCTGATCATGCACTTATCACGTGACTGATCATGCACTGATCTCGTGACTGATCATGCACTGATCACGTGGCTGATCATGCACTGATCACGAAGCTGATCATACACTAATCACGTGACTGTGCATGCACTGATCACAAGGCTGATCATGCACTGATCACGTAGCTGATCATGCGCTGATCACGTGGCTAATCATGCACTAATCACGTGACTGTGCATGCACTGATCACAAGGCTGTTCATGCACTGATCACGTTGCTGATCATGCACTGATCACGTGGTTATAATGCACTGATCACGTGTCTATCATGCACTGATCACGTGACTGCACATGAACTGAACACGTACCTGTTCATGCACTGTTTACGTGGCTATCATGCACTAATCACATGGCTGATCATGCATTGATCACGTGACTGATTATGCACTGATTGCGTAGCTGTCATGCACTG
Organism: Bos taurus; assembly: GCF_002263795.3. Classification (NCBI taxonomy): domain Eukaryota; kingdom Metazoa; phylum Chordata; class Mammalia; order Artiodactyla; family Bovidae; genus Bos; species Bos taurus. Next base: position 99,698 of record NW_020191190.1, read on the forward strand.
ATCACATGTCTGCGCATGCCATGATCACGTGACTGATCATGCACTGATCACGTTGTGTATCATGCACTGATCACATGATGGCGCATGAACTGATCACGTGGATATTATACACTGATCACGTGACTGATCATGCACTAGTCACGTGGCTATCATGCGCTGATCATGTGGCTGATCATGCACTGATAACCTGGCTATAATACACTGATCACGTGACTGATCATGCACTGGTCATGAGCCTGATCATGCACTGATAACGTGTCTGATCATGCACTACTCACGTGCCTGATCATGCACTGATCACGTGGCTGATCATGCACTGATCACGTGACTGATTATGCACTGATTGCGTAGCTCTCATGCACTGATCACATGACTGCGCATGCCATGATCACGTGACTGATCATGCACCGATCACATGACAGCGCATGAACTGATCACGTGGATATTATACACTGTTCACGTGACTGACCACGCCCTAGTCACGTGACTATCATGCACTGATTACGTGGCTGATCATACACTGATCACGTGACTGATCATGCACTGATCACGTGCCTGATCATGCACTGATTGTGTAACTTAGCATGCAGGGATCTCGTGTTTGAATTGTGCTGATTATGTGACTAATCAAAAACTGATCACGTGGCTATCATGCACTGATCACGTGTCTATCATGCACTGATCACGTGACTGCACATGAACTGAACACGTACCTGTTCATGCACTGTTTAAATGGCTATCATGCACTAATCACATGGCTGATCATGCATTGATCACGTGACTGATTATGCACTGATTGGGTAGCTGTCATGCACTGATCACATGACTGCGCATGCCATGATCACGTGACTGATCATGCACTGATCACGTTGTGTATCATGCACTGATCACATGATGGCGCATGAACTGATCACGTGGATATTATACACTGATCACGTGACTGATCATGCACTAGTCACGTGGCTATCATGCGCTGATCATGTGGCTGATCATGCACTGATAACCTGGCTATAATACACTGATCACGTGACTGATCATGCACTGGTCATGAGCCTGATCATGCACTGATAACGTGTCTGATCATGCACTACTCACGTGCCTGATCATGCACTGATCACGTGGCTGATCATGCACTGATCACGTGACTGATTATGCACTGATTGCGTAGCTCTCATGCACTGATCACATGACTGCGCATGCCATGATCACGTGACTGATCATGCACCGATCACATGACAGCGCATGAACTGATCACGTGGATATTATACACTGTTCACGTGACTGACCACTCCCTAGTCACGTGACTATCATGCACTGATTACGTGGCTGATCATACACTGATCACGTGACTGATCATGCACTGATCACGTGCCTGATCATGCACTGATTGTGTAACTTAGCATGCAGGGATCTCGTGTTTGAATTGTGCTGATTATGTGACTAATCAAGAACTGATCACGTGGCTATCATGCACTGATCACGTGTCTATCATGCACTGATCACGTGACTGCACATGAACTGAACACGTACCTGTTCATGCACTGTTTAAATGGCTATCATGCACTAATCACATGGCTGATCATGCATTGATCACGTGACTGATTATGCACTGATTGGGTAGCTGTCATGCACTGATCACATGACTGCGCATGCCATGATCACGTGACTGATCATGCACTGATCACGTTGTGTATCATGCACTGATCACATGATGGCGCATGAACTGATCACGTGGATATTATACACTGATCACGTGACTGATCATGCACTAGTCACGTGGCTATCATGCGCTGATCATGTGGCTGATCATGCACTGATAACCTGGCTATAATACACTGATCACGTGACTGATCATGCACTGGTCATGAGCCTGATCATGCACTGATAACGTGTCTGATCATGCACTACTCACGTGCCTGATCATGCACTGATCACGTGGCTGATCATGCACTGATCACGTGACTGATTATGCACTGATTGCGTAGCTCTCATGCACTGATCACATGACTGCGCATGCCATGATCACCTGACTGATCATGCACTGGTCACGTGACTGATCATGTACTGATCACACGCCTGATCATGCACTTATCACGTGACTGATCATGCACTGATCTCGTGACTGATCATGCACTGATCACGTGGCTGATCATGCACTGATCACGAAGCTGATCATACACTAATCACGTGACTGTGCATGCACTGATCACAAGGCTGATCATGCACTGATCACGTAGCTGATCATGCGCTGATCACGTGGCTAATCATGCACTAATCACGTGACTGTGCATGCACTGATCACGGGACTGCACATGCAGTGTTCACGTAATTGTAGACAATGATCACGTGTCTATCATGCACTGATCACGTGGCTGATCATACACTGATCACGTGACTGCCCATGCATGAATCACGTGACTGCACATTCACTGATCACGTAATTGAAGGCAATGATAACGTGGCTGTCATGCACTGATCACGTGGCTGATCATGCACTGCTCATGGGACCGAGCATGCACTTATCACGTAGCTATCAGGCATTGATCACTTGTCTTTCATGCACTGAACACATGGCTGATCAGACAATGATCACGTGACTGCACAGGCACTGATCACGTGGCTGATCATACAGTGATCACGTGGCTGATCATGCACTGATTACGCGGCTGATCAAGAACTGATCACGTAGCTATCATGCACTGATCACATGGCTATCATGCACTGATCCCATGGCTGATCATGCACTGGTCACGTGACTGATCATGTACTGATCACACGCCTGATCATGCACTTATCACGTGACTGATCATGCACTGATCTCGTGACTGATCATGCACTGATCACGTGGCTGATCATGCACTGATCACGAAGCTGATCATACACTAATCACGTGACTGTGCATGCACTGATCACAAGGCTGATCATGCACTGATCACGTAGCTGATCATGCGCTGATCACGTGGCTAATCATGCACTAATCACGTGACTGTGCATGCACTGATCACAAGGCTGTTCATGCACTGATCACGTTGCTGATCATGCACTGATCACGTGGTTATAATGCACTGATCACGTGTCTATCATGCACTGATCACGTGACTGCACATGAACTGAACACGTACCTGTTCATGCACTGTTTACGTGGCTATCATGCACTAATCACATGGCTGATCATGCATTGATCACGTGACTGATTATGCACTGATTGCGTAGCTGTCATGCACTGATCACATGTCTGCGCATGCCATGATCACGTGACTGATCATGCACTGATCACGTTGTGTATCATGCACTGATCACATGATGGCGCATGAACTGATCACGTGGATATTATACACTGATCACGTGACTGATCATGCACTAGTCACGTGGCTATCATGCGCTGATCATGTGGCTGATCATGCACTGATAACCTGGCTATAATACACTGATCACGTGACTGATCATGCACTGGTCACGTGCCTGATCATGCACTGATCACGTGGCTGATCATGCACTGATCACGTGACTGATTATGCACTGATTGCGTAGCTCTCATGCACTGATCACATGACTGCGCATGCCATGATCACGTGACTGATCATGCACCGATCACATGACAGCGCATGAACTGATCACGTGGATATTATACACAGATCACGTGACTGATCACGCACTAGTCACGTGGCTATCATGCACTGATTACGTGGCTGATCATACACTGATCACGTGACTGATCATGCACTGATCACGTCCCTGATCATGCACTGATTGTGTAACTTAGCATGCAGGGATCTCGTGTTTGAATTGTGCTGATTATGTGACTAATCAAGAACTGATCACGTGGCTATCATGCACTGATCACGTGTCTATCATGCACTGATCACGTGACTGCACATGAACTGTACACGTACCTGTTCATGCACTGTTTAAATGGCTATCATGCACTAATCACATGGCTGATCATGCATTGATCACGTGACTGATTATGCACTGATTGGGTAGCTGTCATGCACTGATCACATGACTGCGCATGCCATGATCACGTGACTGATCATGCACTGATCACGTTGTGTATTATGCACTGATCACCTGATGGCGCATGAACTGATCACGTGGATATTATACACTGATCACGTGACTGATCATGCACTAGTCACGTGGCTATCATGCGCTGATCATGTGGCTGATCATGCACTGATAACCTGGCTATAATACACTGATCACGTGACTGATCATGCACTGGTCATGAGCCTGATCATGCACTGATAACGTGTCTGATCATGCACTACTCACGTGCCTGATCATGCACTGATCACGTGGCTGATCATGCACTGATCACGTGACTGATTATGCACTGATTGCGTAGCTCTCATGCACTGATCACATGACTGCGCATGCCATGATCACGTGACTGATCATGCACCGATCACATGACAGCGCATGAACTGATCACGTGGATATTATACACTGATCACGTGACTGATCACGCCCTGGTCACGTGGCTATCATGCACTGATTACGTGGCTGATCATACACTGATCACGTGACTGATCATGCACTGATCACGTGACTTAGCATGCACTGATTGTGTAACTTAGCATGCAGGGATCTCGTGTTTGAATTGTGCTGATTATGTGACTAATCAAGAACTGATCACGTGGCTATAATGCACTGATCACGTGACTGCGCACGCACTGAAAATATGGATGATCATACACTGATCACGTCACTGATCACGCCCTGATCACGTGACTGATCATGCACTGATCACGTGGCTGATCATGCACTGATCACGAAGCTGATCATACTCTGATCACGTGAGTGTGCATGCACTGATCACGTGGCTGATCATGCACTGATCACGTGGCTGATCATACACTGCTCACGTGGCTGATCATGCACTAATCACGTTGTGGATCATGCACTGATCACGTGGCTGATCAGGCACTGATCACGTGGGTGATCATACGCTGAACACGAAGCTGAAAATACACTGATCACGTGACTGCATGCACTGATCACGTGGCTATCATGCACTGATCACGTGACTGATCATGCACTAGTCACGTGGCTATCATGCACTGATCACGTGGCTGATCATACACTGATCACCTGCCTGATCATGCACTGATTGCGTAACTTAGCATGCAGTGATCTCGTGTCTGAATTGTGCTGATCATGTGACTAATCAAGAACTGATAACGTGGCTATAATGCACTGATCACGTGACTGCGCACGCACTGAAAATATGGATGACCATATACTGATCACGTCACTGATCACGCACTGATCACGTGACGGATCATGCACTGATCACGTGGCTGATCATGCACTGATCACCAAGCTGATCATACTCTGATCACGTGAGTGTGCATGCACTGATCACGTGGCTGATCATGCACTGATCACGTGGGTGATCATGAACTGATCACGTGGCTTATCATACACTGCTCACGTGGCTGATCATGCACTAATCACGTTGTGGATGATGCACTGATCACGTGGCTTATCATACACTGCTCACGTGGCTGATCATGCACTAATCACGTTGTGGATGATGCACTGATCACGTGGCTGATCATACACTGATCACGTGGGTGATCATGCACTGATCACGTGGCTGATCATGCACTGATCACGTGGGTGATCATGAACTGATCACGTGGCTTATCATACACTGCTCACGTGGCTGATCATGCACTAATCACGTTGTGGATGATGCACTGATCACGTGGCTGATCATACACTGATCACGTGGGTGATCATGAACTGATCACGTGGCTGATCATACACTGATCACATGAATGATCATGCACTAATCACGTTGTGGATCATGCACTGATCACGTGGCTGATCAGGCACTGATCACGTGGCTGATCATACTCTGAACATGAAGCTGAAAATACACTGATCACGTGACTGCATGCACTGATCACATGGCTATCATGCACTGATCACGTGTCTGTCATGCACTGATCACGTGACTGCGCATTAACTGAACACATACCTGTTCATACACTGTTTACGTGGCTATCATGCACTGATCACGTGGCTGATCATGCATTGGTCACGTGACTGATCATGCACTGATCACGTTGCGTATCATGCACTGATCACATGACGGCACATGAACTGATCACGTGGATATTATACACTGATCAAGTGACAAATCATGCACTAATCACGTGACTGATCATGCACTGATCACGTGGCTATCATGCACTGATCACGTGACTGATCATGCACGAGACACGTCGCTATCATGCACTGATCACGTGGCTGTTCATACAATGATCACGTGACTGATCATGCACTGATCACGAAGCTGATCATACATCAATCACGTGAGTGTGCATGCACTGATCACGTGGCTGATCATGCACTAATCACGTTGTGGATGATGCACTGATCACGTGGCTGATCATACACTGATCACATGACTGATCATGAACTAATCACGTTGTGGGTCATGCACTGATCATGTGGCTGTTCTTGCACTTATCACGTGGCTTATCATACAGTGATTACATGACTGATCATGCACTAATCACGTTGTGGATCATGTACTGATCACATGAATGTGCATGCATTGATCATGTGGCTGATCATGCACTGATCACGTGACTGATCATGCACTGATCACGTGGCTTAGCATGCAGTGATCTCGTGTCTGAATGGTGCTGATCATGTGACTAATCAAGAACTGATCACGTGGCTATAATGCACTGATCACGTGACTGCGCATGCACTGATAATGTGGATGGTCATACACTGATCACGTCACAGATCACGCACTGATCACGTGACTGATCATGCACTGATCACGTGGCTGATCATGCACTGATCACGAAGCTGATCATAGTCCAATGACGTGAGTGTGCATGCACTGATCACATGGCTGATCATGCACTAATCACGTTGTGGATCATGCACTGATCACATGACTGTGCATGCATTGATCATGTGGCTGATCATGCACTGATCACGTGGCTGATCATGCACTGATCACGAAGCTGATCATACTCTGATCACATGACTGTGCATGCACTGATCATGTGGCTGATCATGCACTGATCATGTGGCTGATGATACACTGATCACGTGGCTGATCAGGCACTGATCGCGTGGCTGATCGTACTCTGAACACGAAGCTGAAAATACACTGATCACGAGACTGCATGCACTGATCACTTGACTGCGCATGCACTGATCACGTGGATGATAATACGCTGAACACTTGACTGCTTATGCACTAAAAAAAATGGCTGATCATGCACTGATCACATGACTGATCATGCACTGATCACTTGACTGATCATGCACTGATTAATCATGTGCTGGTCACGTGGCTATCATGCACTGATCACTTGGCTGATCATACACTGATCACGTGACTGATCATGCATAGATCACGTGACTATCATGCACTGATCACTTGATTGTGCATGCAATAATCACGTGGATGATCACGCATTTATCACGTGGCTGATCATGCACTAATAACATGGCAGAACATGAACTGATCACGTGACTTAGCATGCAGTGATCTCGTGTCCGAATGGTGCTGATCATGTGACTAATCAAGAACTGATCACGTGACTGTGCATGCACTGATCATGTGGATGATCATACAGTGATGACGTTACTGATCAGGCACTGATCACGTGACTGATCATTCACTGATCACGTGGCTATCATGCACTGATCACGGGACTGCACATGCAGTGTTCACGTAATTGTAGACAATGATCACGTGGCTATCATGCACTGATCACGTGTCTATCATGCACTGAACACGTGGCTGATCATACACTGATCACGTGACTGCCCATGCATGAATCACGTGACTGCACATTCACTGATCACGTAATTGAAGGCAATGATAACGTGGCTGTCATGCACTGATCACGTGGCTGATCATGCACTGCTCATGGGACCGAGCATGCACTTATCACGTAGCTATCAGGCATTGATCACTTGTCTTTCATGCACTGAACACATGGCTGATCAGACAATGATCACGTGACTGCACAGGCACTGATCACGTGGCTGATCATACAGTGATCACGTGGCTGATCATGCACTGATTACGCGGCTGATCAAGAACTGATCACGTAGCTATCATGCACTGATCACATGGCTATCATGCACTGATCCCATGGCTGATCATGCACTGGTCACGTGACTGATCATGTACTGATCACACGCCTGATCATGCACTTATCACGTGACTGATCATGCACTGATCTCGTGACTGATCATGCACTGATCACGTGGCTGATCATGCACTGATCACGAAGCTGATCATACACTAATCACGTGACTGTGCATGCACTGATCACAAGGCTGATCATGCACTGATCACGTAGCTGATCATGCGCTGATCACGTGGCTAATCATGCACTAATCACGTGACTGTGCATGCACTGATCACAAGGCTGTTCATGCACTGATCACGTTGCTGATCATGCACTGATCACGTGGTTATAATGCACTGATCACGTGTCTATCATGCACTGATCACGTGACTGCACATGAACTGAACACGTACCTGTTCATGCACTGTTTACGTGGCTATCATGCACTAATCACATGGCTGATCATGCATTGATCACGTGACTGATTATGCACTGATTGCGTAGCTGTCATGCACTGATCACATGTCTGCGCATGCCATGATCACGTGACTGATCATGCACTGATCACGTTGTGTATCATGCACTGATCACATGATGGCGCATGAACTGATCACGTGGATATTATACACTGATCACGTGACTGATCATGCACTAGTCACGTGGCTATCATGCGCTGATCATGTGGCTGATCATGCACTGATAACCTGGCTATAATACACTGATCACGTGACTGATCATGCACTGATCACGTGGCTGATCATGCACTGATCACGAAGCTGATCATACTCTGATCACGTGAGTGTGCATGCACTGATCACGTGGCTGATCATGCACTGATCACGTGGCTGATCATACACTGCTCACGTGGCTGATCATGCACTAATCACGTTGTGGATCATGCACTGATCACGTGGCTGATCAGGCACTGATCACGTGGGTGATCATACGCTGAACACGAAGCTGAAAATACACTGATCACGTGACTGCATGCACTGATCACGTGGCTATCATGCACTGATCACGTGACTGATCATGCACTAGTCACGTGGCTATCATGCACTGATCACGTGGCTGATCATACACTGATCACCTGCCTGATCATGCACTGATTGCGTAACTTAGCATGCAGTGATCTCGTGTCTGAATTGTGCTGATCATGTGACTAATCAAGAACTGATAACGTGGCTATAATGCACTGATCACGTGACTGCGCACGCACTGAAAATATGGATGACCATATACTGATCACGTCACTGATCACGCACTGATCACGTGACGGATCATGCACTGATCACGTGGCTGATCATGCACTGATCACCAAGCTGATCATACTCTGATCACGTGAGTGTGCATGCACTGATCACGTGGCTGATCATGCACTGATCACGTGGGTGATCATGAACTGATCACGTGGCTTATCATACACTGCTCACGTGGCTGATCATGCACTAATCACGTTGTGGATGATGCACTGATCACGTGGCTTATCATACACGGCTCACGTGGCTGATCATGCACTGATCACGTTGTGGATGATGCACTGATCACGTGGCTGATCATACACTGATCACGTGGGTGATCATGCACTGATCACGTGGCTGATCATGCACTGATCACGTGGGTGATCATGAACTGATCACGTGGCTTATCATACACTGCTCACGTGGCTGATCATGCACTAATCACGTTGTGGATGATGCACTGATCACGTGGCTGATCATACACTGATCACGTGGGTGATCATGAACTGATCACGTGGCTGATCATACACTGATCACATGAATGATCATGCACTAATCACGTTGTGGATCATGCACTGATCACGTGGCTGATCAGGCACTGATCACGTGGCTGATCATACTCTGAACATGAAGCTGAAAATACACTGATCACGTGACTGCATGCACTGATCACATGGCTATCATGCACTGATCACGTGTCTGTCATGCACTGATCACGTGACTGCGCATTAACTGAACACATACCTGTTCATACACTGTTTACGTGGCTATCATGCACTGATCACGTGGCTGATCATGCATTGGTCACGTGACTGATCATGCACTGATCACGTTGCGTATCATGCACTGATCACATGACGGCACATGAACTGATCACGTGGATATTATACACTGATCAAGTGACAAATCATGCACTAATCACGTGACTGATCATGCACTGATCACGTGGCTATCATGCACTGATCACGTGACTGATCATGCACGAGACACGTCGCTATCATGCACTGATCACGTGGCTGTTCATACAATGATCACGTGACTGATCATGCACTGATCACGAAGCTGATCATACATCAATCACGTGAGTGTGCATGCACTGATCACGTGGCTGATCATGCACTAATCACGTTGTGGATGATGCACTGATCACGTGGCTGATCATACACTGATCACATGACTGATCATGAACTAATCACGTTGTGGGTCATGCACTGATCACGTGGCTGTTCTTGCACTTATCACGTGGCTTATCATACAGTGATTACATGACTGATCATGCACTAATCACGTTGTGGATCATGTACTGATCACATGAATGTGCATGCATTGATCATGTGGCTGATCATGCACTGATCACGTGACTGATCATGCACTGATCACGTGGCTTAGCATGCAGTGATCTCGTGTCTGAATGGTGCTGATCATGTGACTAATCAAGAACTGATCACGTGGCTATAATGCACTGATCACGTGACTGCGCATGCACTGATAATGTGGATGGTCATACACTGATCACGTCACAGATCACGCACTGATCACGTGACTGATCATGCACTGATCACGTGGCTGATCATGCACTGATCACGAAGCTGATCATAGTCCAATGACGTGAGTGTGCATGCACTGATCACATGGCTGATCATGCACTAATCACGTTGTGGATCATGCACTGATCACATGACTGTGCATGCATTGATCATGTGGCTGATCATGCACTGATCACGTGGCTGATCATGCACTGATCACGAAGCTGATCATACTCTGATCACATGACTGTGCATGCACTGATCATGTGGCTGATCATGCACTGATCATGTGGCTGATGATACACTGATCACGTGGCTGATCAGGCACTGATCGCGTGGCTGATCGTACTCTGAACACGAAGCTGAAAATACACTGATCACGAGACTGCATGCACTGATCACTTGACTGCGCATGCACTGATCACGTGGATGGTAATACGCTGAACACTTGACTGCTTATGCACTAAAAAAAATGGCTGATCATGCACTGATCACATGACTGATCATGCACTGATCACTTGACTGATCATGCACTGATTAATCATGTGCTGGTCACGTGGCTATCATGCACTGATCACTTGGCTGATCATACACTGATCACGTGACTGATCATGCATAGATCACGTGACTATCATGCACTGATCACTTGATTGTGCATGCAATAATCACGTGGATGATCACGCATTTATCACGTGGCTGATCATGCACTAATAACATGGCAGAACATGAACTGATCACGTGACTTAGCATGCAGTGATCTCGTGTCCGAATGGTGCTGATCATGTGACTAATCAAGAACTGATCACGTGACTGTGCATGCACTGATCATGTGGATGATCATACAGTGATGACGTTACTGATCAGGCACTGATCACGTGACTGATCATTCACTGATCACGTGGCTATCATGCACTGATCACGGGACTGCACATGCAGTGTTCACGTAATTGTAGACAATGATCACGTGGCTATCATGCACTGATCACGTGTCTATCATGCACTGAACACGTGGCTGATCATACACTGATCACGTGACTGCCCATGCATGAATCACGTGACTGCACATTCACTGATCACGTAATTGAAGGCAATGATAACGTGGCTGTCATGCACTGATCACGTGGCTGATCATGCACTGCTCATGGGACCGAGCATGCACTTATCACGTAGCTATCAGGCATTGATCACTTGTCTTTCATGCACTGAACACATGGCTGATCAGACAATGATCACGTGACTGCACAGGCACTGATCACGTGGCTGATCATACAGTGATCACGTGGCTGATCATGCACTGATTACGCGGCTGATCAAGAACTGATCACGTAGCTATCATGCACTGATCACATGGCTATCATGCACTGATCCCATGGCTGATCATGCACTGGTCACGTGACTGATCATGTACTGATCACACGCCTGATCATGCACTTACCACGTGACTGATCATGCACTGATCTCGTGACTGATCATGCACTGATCACGTGGCTGATCATGCACTGATCACGAAGCTGATCATACACTAATCACGTGACTGTGCATGCACTGATCACAAGGCTGATCATGCACTGATCACGTAGCTGATCATGCGCTGATCACGTGGCTAATCATGCACTAATCACGTGACTGTGCATGCACTGATCACAAGGCTGTTCATGCACTGATCACGTTGCTGATCATGCACTGATCACGTGGTTATAATGCACTGATCACGTGTCTATCATGCACTGATCACGTGACTGCACATGAACTGAACACGTACCTGTTCATGCACTGTTTACGTGGCTATCATGCACTAATCACATGGCTGATCATGCATTGATCACGTGACTGATTATGCACTGATTGCGTAGCTGTCATGCACTGATCACATGTCTGCGCATGCCATGATCACGTGACTGATCATGCACTGATCACGTTGTGTATCATGCACTGATCACATGATGGCGCATGAACTGATCACGTGGATATTATACACTGATCACGTGACTGATCATGCACTAGTCACGTGGCTATCATGCGCTGATCATGTGGCTGATCATGCACTGATAACCTGGCTATAATACACTGATCACGTGACTGATCATGCACTGGTCATGAGCCTGATCATGCACTGATAACGTGTCTGATCATGCACTACTCACGTGCCTGATCATGCACTGATCACGTGGCTGATCATGCACTGATCACGTGACTGATTATGCACTGATTGCGTAGCTCTCATGCACTGATCACATGACTGCGCATGCCATGATCACGTGACTGATCATGCACCGATCACATGACAGCGCATGAACTGATCACGTGGATATTATACACTGATCACGTGACTGATCACGCACTAGTCACGTGGCTATCATGCACTGATCACGTGGCTGATCATACACTGGTCACGTGACTGATCATGCACTGATCACGTGCCTGATCATGCACTGATTGTGTAACTTAGCATGCAGGGATCTCGTGTTTGAATTGTGCTGATTATGTGACTAATCAAGAACTGATCACGTGGCTATAATGCACTGATCACGTGACTGCGCACGCACTGAAAATATGGATGATCATACACTGATCACGTCACTGATCACGCACTGATCACGTGACTGATCATGCACTGATCACGTGGCTGATCATGCACTGATCACGAAGCTGATCATACTCTGATCACGTGAGTGTGCATGCACTGATCACGTGGCTGATCATGCACTGATCACGTGGCTGATCATACACTGCTCACGTGGCTGATCATGCACTAATCACGTTGTGGATGATGCACTGATCACGTGGCTGATCATACACTGATCACGTGGGTGATCATGCACTGATCACGTGGCTGATCATGCACTGATCACGTGGGTGATCATGAACTGATCACGTGGCTTATCATACACTGCTCACGTGGCTGATCATGCACTAATCACGTTGTGGATGATGCACTGATCACGTGGCTGATCATACACTGATCACGTGGGTGATCATGAACTGATCACGTGGCTGATCATACACTGATCACATGAATGATCATGCACTAATCACGTTGTGGATCATGCACTGATCACGTGGCTGATCAGGCACTGATCACGTGGCTGATCATACTCTGAACATGAAGCTGAAAATACACTGATCACGTGACTGCATGCACTGATCACATGGCTATCATGCACTGATCACGTGTCTGTCATGCACTGATCACGTGACTGCGCATTAACTGAACACATACCTGTTCATACACTGTTTACGTGGCTATCATGCACTGATCACGTGGCTGATCATGCATTGGTCACGTGACTGATCATGCACTGATCACGTTGCGTATCATGCACTGATCACATGACGGCACATGAACTGATCACGTGGATATTATACACTGATCAAGTGACAAATCATGCACTAATCACGTGACTGATCATGCACTGATCACGTGGCTATCATGCACTGATCACGTGACTGATCATGCACGAGACACGTCGCTATCATGCACTGATCACGTGGCTGTTCATACAATGATCACGTGACTGATCATGCACTGATCACGAAGCTGATCATACATCAATCACGTGAGTGTGCATGCACTGATCACGTGGCTGATCATGCACTAATCACGTTGTGGATGATGCACTGATCACGTGGCTGATCATACACTGATCACATGACTGATCATGAACTAATCACGTTGTGGGTCATGCACTGATCATGTGGCTGTTCTTGCACTTATCACGTGGCTTATCATACAGTGATTACATGACTGATCATGCACTAATCACGTTGTGGATCATGTACTGATCACATGAATGTGCATGCATTGATCATGTGGCTGATCATGCACTGATCACGTGACTGATCATGCACTGATCACGTGGCTTAGCATGCAGTGATCTCGTGTCTGAATGGTGCTGATCATGTGACTAATCAAGAACTGATCACGTGGCTATAATGCACTGATCACGTGACTGCGCATGCACTGATAATGTGGATGGTCATACACTGATCACGTCACAGATCACGCACTGATCACGTGACTGATCATGCACTGATCACGTGGCTGATCATGCACTGATCACGAAGCTGATCATAGTCCAATGACGTGAGTGTGCATGCACTGATCACATGGCTGATCATGCACTAATCACGTTGTGGATCATGCACTGATCACATGACTGTGCATGCATTGATCATGTGGCTGATCATGCACTGATCACGTGGCTGATCATGCACTGATCACGAAGCTGATCATACTCTGATCACATGACTGTGCATGCACTGATCATGTGGCTGATCATGCACTGATCATGTGGCTGATGATACACTGATCACGTGGCTGATCAGGCACTGATCGCGTGGCTGATCGTACTCTGAACACGAAGCTGAAAATACACTGATCACGAGACTGCATGCACTGATCACTTGACTGCGCATGCACTGATCACGTGGATGATAATACGCTGAACACTTGACTGCTTATGCACTAAAAAAAATGGCTGATCATGCACTGATCACATGACTGATCATGCACTGATCACTTGACTGATCATGCACTGATTAATCATGTGCTGGTCACGTGGCTATCATGCACTGATCACTTGGCTGATCATACACTGATCACGTGACTGATCATGCATAGATCACGTGACTATCATGCACTGATCACTTGATTGTGCATGCAATAATCACGTGGATGATCACGCATTTATCACGTGGCTGATCATGCACTAATAACATGGCAGAACATGAACTGATCACGTGACTTAGCATGCAGTGATCTCGTGTCCGAATGGTGCTGATCATGTGACTAATCAAGAACTGATCACGTGACTGTGCATGCACTGATCATGTGGATGATCATACAGTGATGACGTTACTGATCAGGCACTGATCACGTGACTGATCATTCACTGATCACGTGGCTATCATGCACTGATCACGGGACTGCACATGCAGTGTTCACGTAATTGTAGACAATGATCACGTGGCTATCATGCACTGATCACGTGTCTATCATGCACTGAACACGTGGCTGATCATACACTGATCACGTGACTGCCCATGCATGAATCACGTGACTGCACATTCACTGATCACGTAATTGAAGGCAATGATAACGTGGCTGTCATGCACTGATCACGTGGCTGATCATGCACTGCTCATGGGACCGAGCATGCACTTATCACGTAGCTATCAGGCATTGATCACTTGTCTTTCATGCACTGAACACATGGCTGATCAGACAATGATCACGTGACTGCACAGGCACTGATCACGTGGCTGATCATACAGTGATCACGTGGCTGATCATGCACTGATTACGCGGCTGATCAAGAACTGATCACGTAGCTATCATGCACTGATCACATGGCTATCATGCACTGATCCCATGGCTGATCATGCACTGGTCACGTGACTGATCATGTACTGATCACACGCCTGATCATGCACTTATCACGTGACTGATCATGCACTGATCTCGTGACTGATCATGCACTGATCACGTGGCTGATCATGCACTGATCACGAAGCTGATCATACACTAATCACGTGACTGTGCATGCACTGATCACAAGGCTGATCATGCACTGATCACGTAGCTGATCATGCGCTGATCACGTGGCTAATCATGCACTAATCACGTGACTGTGCATGCACTGATCACAAGGCTGTTCATGCACTGATCACGTTGCTGATCATGCACTGATCACGTGGTTATAATGCACTGATCACGTGTCTATCATGCACTGATCACGTGACTGCACATGAACTGAACACGTACCTGTTCATGCACTGTTTACGTGGCTATCATGCACTAATCACATGGCTGATCATGCATTGATCACGTGACTGATTATGCACTGATTGCGTAGCTGTCATGCACTGATCACATGTCTGCGCATGCCATGATCACGTGACTGATCATGCACTGATCACGTTGTGTATCATGCACTGATCACATGATGGCGCATGAACTGATCACGTGGATATTATACACTGATCACGTGACTGATCATGCACTAGTCACGTGGCTATCATGCGCTGATCATGTGGCTGATCATGCACTGATAACCTGGCTATAATACACTGATCACGTGACTGATCATGCACTGATCACGTGGCTGATCATGCACTGATCACGAAGCTGATCATACTCTGATCACGTGAGTGTGCATGCACTGATCACGTGGCTGATCATGCACTGATCACGTGGCTGATCATACACTGCTCACGTGGCTGATCATGCACTAATCACGTTGTGGATCATGCACTGATCACGTGGCTGATCAGGCACTGATCACGTGGGTGATCATACGCTGAACACGAAGCTGAAAATACACTGATCACGTGACTGCATGCACTGATCACGTGGCTATCATGCACTGATCACGTGACTGATCATGCACTAGTCACGTGGCTATCATGCACTGATCACGTGGCTGATCATACACTGATCACCTGCCTGATCATGCACTGATTGCGTAACTTAGCATGCAGTGATCTCGTGTCTGAATTGTGCTGATCATGTGACTAATCAAGAACTGATAACGTGGCTATAATGCACTGATCACGTGACTGCGCACGCACTGAAAATATGGATGACCATATACTGATCACGTCACTGATCACGCACTGATCACGTGACGGATCATGCACTGATCACGTGGCTGATCATGCACTGATCACCAAGCTGATCATACTCTGATCACGTGAGTGTGCATGCACTGATCACGTGGCTGATCATGCACTGATCACGTGGGTGATCATGAACTGATCACGTGGCTTATCATACACTGCTCACGTGGCTGATCATGCACTAATCACGTTGTGGATGATGCACTGATCACGTGGCTTATCATACACGGCTCACGTGGCTGATCATGCACTGATCACGTTGTGGATGATGCACTGATCACGTGGCTGATCATACACTGATCACGTGGGTGATCATGCACTGATCACGTGGCTGATCATGCACTGATCACGTGGGTGATCATGAACTGATCACGTGGCTTATCATACACTGCTCACGTGGCTGATCATGCACTAATCACGTTGTGGATGATGCACTGATCACGTGGCTGATCATACACTGATCACGTGGGTGATCATGAACTGATCACGTGGCTGATCATACACTGATCACATGAATGATCATGCACTAATCACGTTGTGGATCATGCACTGATCACGTGGCTGATCAGGCACTGATCACGTGGCTGATCATACTCTGAACATGAAGCTGAAAATACACTGATCACGTGACTGCATGCACTGATCACATGGCTATCATGCACTGATCACGTGTCTGTCATGCACTGATCACGTGACTGCGCATTAACTGAACACATACCTGTTCATACACTGTTTACGTGGCTATCATGCACTGATCACGTGGCTGATCATGCATTGGTCACGTGACTGATCATGCACTGATCACGTTGCGTATCATGCACTGATCACATGACGGCACATGAACTGATCACGTGGATATTATACACTGATCAAGTGACAAATCATGCACTAATCACGTGACTGATCATGCACTGATCACGTGGCTATCATGCACTGATCACGTGACTGATCATGCACGAGACACGTCGCTATCATGCACTGATCACGTGGCTGTTCATACAATGATCACGTGACTGATCATGCACTGATCACGAAGCTGATCATACATCAATCACGTGAGTGTGCATGCACTGATCACGTGGCTGATCATGCACTAATCACGTTGTGGATGATGCACTGATCACGTGGCTGATCATACACTGATCACATGACTGATCATGAACTAATCACGTTGTGGGTCATGCACTGATCACGTGGCTGTTCTTGCACTTATCACGTGGCTTATCATACAGTGATTACATGACTGATCATGCACTAATCACGTTGTGGATCATGTACTGATCACATGAATGTGCATGCATTGATCATGTGGCTGATCATGCACTGATCACGTGACTGATCATGCACTGATCACGTGGCTTAGCATGCAGTGATCTCGTGTCTGAATGGTGCTGATCATGTGACTAATCAAGAACTGATCACGTGGCTATAATGCACTGATCACGTGACTGCGCATGCACTGATAATGTGGATGGTCATACACTGATCACGTCACAGATCACGCACTGATCACGTGACTGATCATGCACTGATCACGTGGCTGATCATGCACTGATCACGAAGCTGATCATAGTCCAATGACGTGAGTGTGCATGCACTGATCACATGGCTGATCATGCACTAATCACGTTGTGGATCATGCACTGATCACATGACTGTGCATGCATTGATCATGTGGCTGATCATGCACTGATCACGTGGCTGATCATGCACTGATCACGAAGCTGATCATACTCTGATCACATGACTGTGCATGCACTGATCATGTGGCTGATCATGCACTGATCATGTGGCTGATGATACACTGATCACGTGGCTGATCAGGCACTGATCGCGTGGCTGATCGTACTCTGAACACGAAGCTGAAAATACACTGATCACGAGACTGCATGCACTGATCACTTGACTGCGCATGCACTGATCACGTGGATGGTAATACGCTGAACACTTGACTGCTTATGCACTAAAAAAAATGGCTGATCATGCACTGATCACATGACTGATCATGCACTGATCACTTGACTGATCATGCACTGATTAATCATGTGCTGGTCACGTGGCTATCATGCACTGATCACTTGGCTGATCATACACTGATCACGTGACTGATCATGCATAGATCACGTGACTATCATGCACTGATCACTTGATTGTGCATGCAATAATCACGTGGATGATCACGCATTTATCACGTGGCTGATCATGCACTAATAACATGGCAGAACATGAACTGATCACGTGACTTAGCATGCAGTGATCTCGTGTCCGAATGGTGCTGATCATGTGACTAATCAAGAACTGATCACGTGACTGTGCATGCACTGATCATGTGGATGATCATACAGTGATGACGTTACTGATCAGGCACTGATCACGTGACTGATCATTCACTGATCACGTGGCTATCATGCACTGATCACGGGACTGCACATGCAGTGTTCACGTAATTGTAGACAATGATCACGTGGCTATCATGCACTGATCACGTGTCTATCATGCACTGAACACGTGGCTGATCATACACTGATCACGTGACTGCCCATGCATGAATCACGTGACTGCACATTCACTGATCACGTAATTGAAGGCAATGATAACGTGGCTGTCATGCACTGATCACGTGGCTGATCATGCACTGCTCATGGGACCGAGCATGCACTTATCACGTAGCTATCAGGCATTGATCACTTGTCTTTCATGCACTGAACACATGGCTGATCAGACAATGATCACGTGACTGCACAGGCACTGATCACGTGGCTGATCATACAGTGATCACGTGGCTGATCATGCACTGATTACGCGGCTGATCAAGAACTGATCACGTAGCTATCATGCACTGATCACATGGCTATCATGCACTGATCCCATGGCTGATCATGCACTGGTCACGTGACTGATCATGTACTGATCACACGCCTGATCATGCACTTACCACGTGACTGATCATGCACTGATCTCGTGACTGATCATGCACTGATCACGTGGCTGATCATGCACTGATCACGAAGCTGATCATACACTAATCACGTGACTGTGCATGCACTGATCACAAGGCTGATCATGCACTGATCACGTAGCTGATCATGCGCTGATCACGTGGCTAATCATGCACTAATCACGTGACTGTGCATGCACTGATCACAAGGCTGTTCATGCACTGATCACGTTGCTGATCATGCACTGATCACGTGGTTATAATGCACTGATCACGTGTCTATCATGCACTGATCACGTGACTGCACATGAACTGAACACGTACCTGTTCATGCACTGTTTACGTGGCTATCATGCACTAATCACATGGCTGATCATGCATTGATCACGTGACTGATTATGCACTGATTGCGTAGCTGTCATGCACTGATCACATGTCTGCGCATGCCATGATCACGTGACTGATCATGCACTGATCACGTTGTGTATCATGCACTGATCACATGATGGCGCATGAACTGATCACGTGGATATTATACACTGATCACGTGACTGATCATGCACTAGTCACGTGGCTATCATGCGCTGATCATGTGGCTGATCATGCACTGATAACCTGGCTATAATACACTGATCACGTGACTGATCATGCACTGGTCATGAGCCTGATCATGCACTGATAACGTGTCTGATCATGCACTACTCACGTGCCTGATCATGCACTGATCACGTGGCTGATCATGCACTGATCACGTGACTGATTATGCACTGATTGCGTAGCTCTCATGCACTGATCACATGACTGCGCATGCCATGATCACGTGACTGATCATGCACCGATCACATGACAGCGCATGAACTGATCACGTGGATATTATACACTGATCACGTGACTGATCACGCACTAGTCACGTGGCTATCATGCACTGATCACGTGGCTGATCATACACTGGTCACGTGACTGATCATGCACTGATCACGTGCCTGATCATGCACTGATTGTGTAACTTAGCATGCAGGGATCTCGTGTTTGAATTGTGCTGATTATGTGACTAATCAAGAACTGATCACGTGGCTATAATGCACTGATCACGTGACTGCGCACGCACTGAAAATATGGATGATCATACACTGATCACGTCACTGATCACGCACTGATCACGTGACTGATCATGCACTGATCACGTGGCTGATCATGCACTGATCACGAAGCTGATCATACTCTGATCACGTGAGTGTGCATGCACTGATCACGTGGCTGATCATGCACTGATCACGTGGCTGATCATACACTGCTCACGTGGCTGATCATGCACTAATCACGTTGTGGATCATGCACTGATCACGTGGCTGATCAGGCACTGGTCACGTGGGTGATCATACGCTGAACACGAAGCTGAAAATACACTGATCACGTGACTGCATGCACTGATCACGTGGCTATCATGCACTGATCACGTGACTGATCATGCACTAGTCACGTGGCTATCATGCACTGATCACGTGGCTGATCATACACTGATCACGTGCCTGATCATGCACTGTTCACGTGCCTGATCATGCACTGATTACATAACTTAGCATGCAGTGATCTCGTGTCTGAATTGTGCTGATCATGTGACTAATCAAGAACTGATAACGTGGCTATAATGCACTGATCACGTGACTGCGCACGCACTGAAAATATGGATGACCATACACTGATCACGTCACTGATCACGCACTGATCACGTGACGGATCATGCACTGATCACGTGGCTGATCATGCACTGATCACCAAGCTGATCATACTCTGATCACGTGAGTGTGCATGCACTGATCACGTGGCTGATCATGCACTGATCACGTGGGTGATCATGAACTGATCACGTGGCTTATCATACACTTCTCACGTGGCTGATCATGCACTAATCACGTTGTGGATGATGCACTGATCACGTGGCTTATCATACACTGCTCACGTGGCTGATCATGCACTGATCACGTGGCTGATCATGCACTGATCACGTGGGTGATCATGAACTGATCACGTGGCTTATCATACACTGCTCACGTGGCTGATCATGCACTAATCACGTTGTGGATGATGCACTGATCACGTGGCTGATCATACACTGATCACGTGGGTGATCATGCACTAATCACGTTGTGGATGATGCACTGATCACGTGGCTGATCATACACTGATCACGTGGGTGATCATGCACTGATCACGTGGCTGATCATGCACTGATCACGTGGGTGATCATGAACTGATCACGTGGCTTATCATACACTGCTCACGTGGCTGATCATGCACTAATCACATTGTGGATGATGCACTGATCACGTGGCTGATCATACACTGATCACGTGGGTGATCATGAACTGATCACGTGGCTGATCATACACTGATCACATGAATGATCATGCAGTAATCACGTTGTGGATAATGCACTGATCACGTGGCTGATCAGGCAGTGATCACGTGGCTGATCATACTCTGAACACGAAGCTGAAAATACACTGATCACGTGACTGCATGTACTGATCACATGGCTATCATGCACTGATCACGTGTCTTTCATGCACTGATCACGTGACTGCGCATTAACTGAACACATACCTGTTCATGCACTGTTTACGTGGCTATCATGCACTGATCACGTGGCTGATCATGCATTGGTCACGTGACTGATCATGCACTGATCACGTTGCGTATCATGCACTGATCACATGACGGCACATGAACTGATAACGTGGATATTATACACTGATCAAGTGACAAATCATGCACTAATCACGTGACTGATCATGCACTGATCACGTGGCTATCATGCACTGATCACGTGACTGATCATGCACGAGACACGTCGCTATCATGCACTGATCACGTGGCTGTTCATACAATGATCACGTGACTGATCATGCACTGGTCACGAAGCTGATCATACATCAATCACGTGAGTGTGCATGCACTGATCACGTGGCTGATCATGCACTAATCACGTTGTGGATGATGCACTGATCACGTGGCTGATCATACACTGATCACATGACTGATCATGAACTAATCACGTTGTGGGTCATGCACTGATCACGTGGCTGTTCTTGCACTTATCACGTGGCTTATCATACAGTGATTACATGACTGATCATGCACTAATCACGTTGTGGATCATGTACTGATCACATGAATGTGCATGCATTGATCATGTGGCTGATCATGCACTGATCACGTGACTGATCATGCACTGATCACGTGACTTAGCATGCAGTGATCTCGTGTCTGAATGGTGCTGATCATGTGACTAATCAAGAACTGATCACGTGGCTATAATGCACTGATCACGTGACTGCGCATGCACTGATAATGTGGATGGTCATACACTGATCACGTCACAGATCACGCACTGATCACGTGACTGATCATGCACTGATCACGTGGCTGATCATGCACTGATCACGAAGCTGATCATAGTCCAATGACGTGAGTGTGCATGCACTGATCACATGGCTGATCATGCACTAATCACGTTGTGGATCATGCACTGATCACATGACTGTGCATGCATTGATCATGTGGCTGATCATGCACTGATCACGTGGCTGATCATGCACTGATCACGAAGCTGATCATACTCTGTTCACATGACTGTGCATGCACTGATCATGTGGCTGATCATGCACTGATCATGTGGCTGATGATACACTGATCACGTGGCTGATCAGGCACTGATCACGTGGCTGATCGTACTCTGAACACGAAGCTGAAAATACACTGATCACGAGACTGCATGCACTGATCACTTGACTGCGCATGCACTGATCACGTGGATGATAATACGCTGAACACTTGACTGCTTATGCACTAAAAAAAATGGCTGATCATGCACTGATCACATGACTGATCATGCACTGATCACTTGACTGATCATGCACTGATTAATCATGTGCTGGTCACGTGGCTATCATGCACTGATCACTTGGCTGATCATACACTGATCACGTGACTGATCATGCATAGATCACGTGACTATCATGCACTGATCACTTGATTGTGCATGCAATAATCACGTGGATGATCACGCATTTATCACGTGGCTGATCATGCACTAATAACATGGCAGAACATGAACTGATCACGTGACTTAGCATGCAGTGATCTCGTGTCCGAATGGTGCTGATCATGTGACTAATCAAGAACTGATCACGTGACTGTGCATGCACTGATCATGTGGATGATCATACAGTGATGACGTTACTGATCAGGCACTGATCACGTGACTGATCATTCACTGATCACGTGGCTATCATGCACTGATCACGGGACTGCACATGCAGTGTTCACGTAATTGTAGACAATGATCACGTGGCTATCATGCACTGATCACGTGTCTATCATGCACTGAACACGTGGCTGATCATACACTGATCACGTGACTGCCCATGCATGAATCACGTGACTGCACATTCACTGATCACGTAATTGAAGGCAATGATAACGTGGCTGTCATGCACTGATCACGTGGCTGATCATGCACTGCTCATGGGACCGAGCACGCACTTATCACGTAGCTATCAGGCATTGATCACTTGTCTTTCATGCACTGAACACATGGCTGATCAGACAATGATCACGTGACTGCACAGGCACTGATCACGTGGCTGATCATACAGTGATCACGTGGCTGATCATGCACTGATTACGCGGCTGATCAAGAACTGATCACGTAGCTATCATGCACTGATCACATGGCTATCATGCACTGATCCCATGGCTGATCATGCACTGGTCACGTGACTGATCATGTACTGATCACACGCCTGATCATGCACTTATCACGTGACTGATCATGCACTGATCTCGTGACTGATCATGCACTGATCACGTGGCTGATCATGCACTGATCACGAAGCTGATCATACACTAATCACGTGACTGTGCATGCACTGATCACAAGGCTGATCATGCACTGATCACGTAGCTGATCATGCGCTGATCACGTGGCTAATCATGCACTAATCACGTGACTGTGCATGCACTGATCACAAGGCTGTTCATGCACTGATCACGTTGCTGATCATGCACTGATCACGTGGTTATAATGCACTGATCACGTGTCTATCATGCACTGATCACGTGACTGCACATGAACTGAACACGTACCAGTTCATGCACTGTTTACATGGCTATCATGCACTAATCACATGGCTGATCATGCATTGATCACGTGACTGATTATGCACTGATTGCGTAGCTGTCATGCACTGATCACATGTCTGCGCATGCCATGATCACGTGACTGATCATGCACTGATCACGTTGTGTATCATGCACTGATCACATGATGGTGCATGAACTGATCACGTGGATATTATACACTGATCACGTGACTGATCATGCACTAGTCACGTGGCTATCATGCGCTGATCATGTGGCTGATCATGCACTGATAACCTGGCTATAATACACTGATCACGTGACTGATCATGCACTGGTCATGAGCCTGATCATGCACTGATAACGTGTCTGATCATGCACTACTCACGTGCCTGATCATGCACTGATCACGTGGCTGATCATGCACTGATCACGTGACTGATTATGCACTGATTGCGTAGCTCTCATGCACTGATCACATGACTGCGCATGCCATGATCACGTGACTGATCATGCACTGATCACATGACAGCGCATGAACTGATCACGTGGATATTATACACAGATCACGTGACTGATCACGCACTAGTCACGTGGCTATCATGCACTGATTACGTGGCTGATCATACACTGATCACGTGACTGATCATGCACTGATCACGTGCCTGATCATGCACTGATTGTGTAACTTAGCATGCAGGGATCTCGTGTTTGAATTGTGCTGATTATGTGACTAATCAAGAACTGATCACGTGGCTATCATGCACTGATCACGTGTCTATCATGCACTGATCACGTGACTGCACATGAACTGAACACGTACCTGTTCATGCACTGTTTAAATGGCTATCATGCACTAATCACATGGCTGATCATGCATTGATCACGTGACTGATTATGCACTGATTGGGTAGCTGTCATGCACTGATCACATGACTGCGCATGCCATGATCACGTGACTGATCATGCACTGATCACGTTGTGTATTATGCACTGATCACCTGATGGCGCATGAACTGATCACGTGGATATTATACACTGATCACGTGACTGATCATGCACTAGTCACGTGGCTATCATGCGCTGATCATGTGGCTGATCATGCACTGATAACCTGGCTATAATACACTGATCACGTGACTGATCATGCACTGGTCATGAGCCTGATCATGCACTGATAACGTGTCTGATCATGCACTACTCACGTGCCTGATCATGCACTGATCACGTGGCTGATCATGCACTGATCACGTGACTGATTATGCACTGATTGCGTAGCTCTCATGCACTGATCACATGACTGCGCATGCCATGATCACGTGACTGATCATGCACCGATCACATGACAGCACATGAACTGATCACGTGGATATTATACACTGTTCACGTGACTGACCACGCCCTAGTCACGTGACTATCATGCACTGATTACGTGGCTGATCATACACTGATCACGTGACTGATCATGCACTGATCACGTGCCTGATCATGCACTGATTGTGTAACTTAGCATGCAGGGATCTCGTGTTTGAATTGTGCTGATTATGTGACTAATCAAGAACTGATCACGTGGCTATCATGCACTGATCACGTGTCTATCATGCACTGATCACGTGACTGCACATGAACTGAACACGTACCTGTTCATGCACTGTTTAAATGGCTATCATGCACTAATCACATGGCTGATCATGCATTGATCACATGACTGATTATGCACTGATTGGGTAGCTGTCATGCACTGATCACATGACTGCGCATGCCATGATCACGTGACTGATCATGCACTGATCACGTTGTGTATCATGCACTGATCACATGATGGCGCATGAACTGATCACGTGGATATTATACACTGATCACGTGACTGATCATGCACTAGTCACGTGACTATCATGCGCTGATCATGTGGCTGATCATGCACTGATAACCTGGCTATAATACACTGATCACGTGACTGATCATGCACTGGTCATGAGCCTGATCATGCACTGATAACGTGTCTGATCATGCACTACTCACGTGCCTGATCATGCACTGATCACGTGGCTGATCATGCACTGATCACGTGACTGATTATGCACTGATTGCGTAGCTCTCATGCACTGATCACATGACTGCGCATGCCATGATCACGTGACTGATCATGCACCGATCACATGACAGCGCATGAACTGATCACGTGGATATTATACACTGATCACGTGACTGATCACGCACTAGTCACGTGGCTATCATGCACTGATCACGTGGCTGATCATACACTGATCACGTGACTGATCATGCACTGATCACGCGCCTGATCATGCACTGATTACATAACTTAGCATGCAGTGATCTCGTGTCTGAATTGTGCTGATCATGTGACTAATCAAGAACTGATAACGTGGCTATAATGCACTGATCACGTGACTGCGCACGCACTGAAAATATGGATGACCATACACTGATCACGTCACTGATCACGCACTGATCACGTGACGGATCATGCACTGATCACGTGGCTGATCATGCACTGATCACCAAGCTGATCATACTCTGATCACGTGAGTGTGCATGCACTGATCACGTGGCTGATCATGCACTGATCACGTGGGTGATCATGAACTGATCACGTGGCTTATCATACACTTCTCACGTGGCTGATCATGCACTAATCACGTTGTGGATGATGCACTGATCACGTGGCTTATCATACACTGCTCACGTGGCTGATCATGCACTGATCACGTGGCTGATCATGCACTGATCACGTGGGTGATCATGAACTGATCACGTGGCTTATCATACACTGCTCACGTGGCTGATCATGCACTAATCACGTTGTGGATGATGCACTGATCACGTGGCTGATCATACACTGATCACGTGGGTGATCATGCACTAATCACGTTGTGGATGATGCACTGATCACGTGGCTGATCATACACTGATCACGTGGGTGATCATGCACTGATCACGTGGCTGATCATGCACTGATCACGTGGGTGATCATGAACTGATCACGTGGCTTATCATACACTGCTCACGTGGCTGATCATGCACTAATCACATTGTGGATGATGCACTGATCACGTGGCTGATCATACACTGATCACGTGGGTGATCATGAACTGATCACGTGGCTGATCATACACTGATCACATGAATGATCATGCAGTAATCACGTTGTGGATAATGCACTGATCACGTGGCTGATCAGGCAGTGATCACGTGGCTGATCATACTCTGAACACGAAGCTGAAAATACACTGATCACGTGACTGCATGTACTGATCACATGGCTATCATGCACTGATCACGTGTCTTTCATGCACTGATCACGTGACTGCGCATTAACTGAACACATACCTGTTCATGCACTGTTTACGTGGCTATCATGCACTGATCACGTGGCTGATCATGCATTGGTCACGTGACTGATCATGCACTGATCACGTTGCGTATCATGCACTGATCACATGACGGCACATGAACTGATAACGTGGATATTATACACTGATCAAGTGACAAATCATGCACTAATCACGTGACTGATCATGCACTGATCACGTGGCTATCATGCACTGATCACGTGACTGATCATGCACGAGACACGTCGCTATCATGCACTGATCACGTGGCTGTTCATACAATGATCACGTGACTGATCATGCACTGGTCACGAAGCTGATCATACATCAATCACGTGAGTGTGCATGCACTGATCACGTGGCTGATCATGCACTAATCACGTTGTGGATGATGCACTGATCACGTGGCTGATCATACACTGATCACATGACTGATCATGAACTAATCACGTTGTGGGTCATGCACTGATCACGTGGCTGTTCTTGCACTTATCACGTGGCTTATCATACAGTGATTACATGACTGATCATGCA
Source organism: Bos taurus (assembly GCF_002263795.3). NCBI lineage: Eukaryota > Metazoa > Chordata > Mammalia > Artiodactyla > Bovidae > Bos > Bos taurus. The sequence goes on from NW_020191190.1 coordinate 129,170, forward strand.
CTAATCACGTTGTGGATCATGTACTGATCACATGAATGTGCATGCATTGATCATGTGGCTGATCATGCACTGATCACGTGACTGATCATGCACTGATCACGTGACTTAGCATGCAGTGATCTCGTGTCTGAATGGTGCTGATCATGTGACTAATCAAGAACTGATCACGTGGCTATAATGCACTGATCACGTGACTGCGCATGCACTGATAATGTGGATGGTCATACACTGATCACGTCACAGATCACGCACTGATCACGTGACTGATCATGCACTGATCACGTGGCTGATCATGCACTGATCACGAAGCTGATCATAGTCCAATGACGTGAGTGTGCATGCACTGATCACATGGCTGATCATGCACTAATCACGTTGTGGATCATGCACTGATCACATGACTGTGCATGCATTGATCATGTGGCTGATCATGCACTGATCACGTGGCTGATCATGCACTGATCACGAAGCTGATCATACTCTGTTCACATGACTGTGCATGCACTGATCATGTGGCTGATCATGCACTGATCATGTGGCTGATGATACACTGATCACGTGGCTGATCAGGCACTGATCACGTGGCTGATCGTACTCTGAACACGAAGCTGAAAATACACTGATCACGAGACTGCATGCACTGATCACTTGACTGCGCATGCACTGATCACGTGGATGATAATACGCTGAACACTTGACTGCTTATGCACTAAAAAAATGGCTGATCATGCACTGATCACATGACTGATCATGCACTGATCACTTGACTGATCATGCACTGATTAATCATGTGCTGGTCACGTGGCTATCATGCACTGATCACTTGGCTGATCATACACTGATCACGTGACTGATCATGCATAGATCACGTGACTATCATGCACTGATCACTTGATTGTGCATGCAATAATCACGTGGATGATCACGCATTTATCACGTGGCTGATCATGCACTAATAACATGGCAGAACATGAACTGATCACGTGACTTAGCATGCAGTGATCTCGTGTCCGAATGGTGCTGATCATGTGACTAATCAAGAACTGATCACGTGACTGTGCATGCACTGATCATGTGGATGATCATACAGTGATGACGTTACTGATCAGGCACTGATCACGTGACTGATCATTCACTGATCACGTGGCTATCATGCACTGATCACGGGACTGCACATGCAGTGTTCACGTAATTGTAGACAATGATCACGTGGCTATCATGCACTGATCACGTGTCTATCATGCACTGAACACGTGGCTGATCATACACTGATCACGTGACTGCCCATGCATGAATCACGTGACTGCACATTCACTGATCACGTAATTGAAGGCAATGATAACGTGGCTGTCATGCACTGATCACGTGGCTGATCATGCACTGCTCATGGGACCGAGCACGCACTTATCACGTAGCTATCAGGCATTGATCACTTGTCTTTCATGCACTGAACACATGGCTGATCAGACAATGATCACGTGACTGCACAGGCACTGATCACGTGGCTGATCATACAGTGATCACGTGGCTGATCATGCACTGATTACGCGGCTGATCAAGAACTGATCACGTAGCTATCATGCACTGATCACATGGCTATCATGCACTGATCCCATGGCTGATCATGCACTGGTCACGTGACTGATCATGTACTGATCACACGCCTGATCATGCACTTATCACGTGACTGATCATGCACTGATCTCGTGACTGATCATGCACTGATCACGTGGCTGATCATGCACTGATCACGAAGCTGATCATACACTAATCACGTGACTGTGCATGCACTGATCACAAGGCTGATCATGCACTGATCACGTAGCTGATCATGCGCTGATCACGTGGCTAATCATGCACTAATCACGTGACTGTGCATGCACTGATCACAAGGCTGTTCATGCACTGATCACGTTGCTGATCATGCACTGATCACGTGGTTATAATGCACTGATCACGTGTCTATCATGCACTGATCACGTGACTGCACATGAACTGAACACGTACCAGTTCATGCACTGTTTACATGGCTATCATGCACTAATCACATGGCTGATCATGCATTGATCACGTGACTGATTATGCACTGATTGCGTAGCTGTCATGCACTGATCACATGTCTGCGCATGCCATGATCACGTGACTGATCATGCACTGATCACGTTGTGTATCATGCACTGATCACATGATGGTGCATGAACTGATCACGTGGATATTATACACTGATCACGTGACTGATCATGCACTAGTCACGTGGCTATCATGCGCTGATCATGTGGCTGATCATGCACTGATAACCTGGCTATAATACACTGATCACGTGACTGATCATGCACTGGTCATGAGCCTGATCATGCACTGATAACGTGTCTGATCATGCACTACTCACGTGCCTGATCATGCACTGATCACGTGGCTGATCATGCACTGATCACGTGACTGATTATGCACTGATTGCGTAGCTCTCATGCACTGATCACATGACTGCGCATGCCATGATCACGTGACTGATCATGCACTGATCACATGACAGCGCATGAACTGATCACGTGGATATTATACACAGATCACGTGACTGATCACGCACTAGTCACGTGGCTATCATGCACTGATTACGTGGCTGATCATACACTGATCACGTGACTGATCATGCACTGATCACGTGCCTGATCATGCACTGATTGTGTAACTTAGCATGCAGGGATCTCGTGTTTGAATTGTGCTGATTATGTGACTAATCAAGAACTGATCACGTGGCTATCATGCACTGATCACGTGTCTATCATGCACTGATCACGTGACTGCACATGAACTGAACACGTACCTGTTCATGCACTGTTTAAATGGCTATCATGCACTAATCACATGGCTGATCATGCATTGATCACGTGACTGATTATGCACTGATTGGGTAGCTGTCATGCACTGATCACATGACTGCGCATGCCATGATCACGTGACTGATCATGCACTGATCACGTTGTGTATTATGCACTGATCACCTGATGGCGCATGAACTGATCACGTGGATATTATACACTGATCACGTGACTGATCATGCACTAGTCACGTGGCTATCATGCGCTGATCATGTGGCTGATCATGCACTGATAACCTGGCTATAATACACTGATCACGTGACTGATCATGCACTGGTCATGAGCCTGATCATGCACTGATAACGTGTCTGATCATGCACTACTCACGTGCCTGATCATGCACTGATCACGTGGCTGATCATGCACTGATCACGTGACTGATTATGCACTGATTGCGTAGCTCTCATGCACTGATCACATGACTGCGCATGCCATGATCACGTGACTGATCATGCACCGATCACATGACAGCACATGAACTGATCACGTGGATATTATACACTGTTCACGTGACTGACCACGCCCTAGTCACGTGACTATCATGCACTGATTACGTGGCTGATCATACACTGATCACGTGACTGATCATGCACTGATCACGTGCCTGATCATGCACTGATTGTGTAACTTAGCATGCAGGGATCTCGTGTTTGAATTGTGCTGATTATGTGACTAATCAAGAACTGATCACGTGGCTATCATGCACTGATCACGTGTCTATCATGCACTGATCACGTGACTGCACATGAACTGAACACGTACCTGTTCATGCACTGTTTAAATGGCTATCATGCACTAATCACATGGCTGATCATGCATTGATCACATGACTGATTATGCACTGATTGGGTAGCTGTCATGCACTGATCACATGACTGCGCATGCCATGATCACGTGACTGATCATGCACTGATCACGTTGTGTATCATGCACTGATCACATGATGGCGCATGAACTGATCACGTGGATATTATACACTGATCACGTGACTGATCATGCACTAGTCACGTGACTATCATGCGCTGATCATGTGGCTGATCATGCACTGATAACCTGGCTATAATACACTGATCACGTGACTGATCATGCACTGGTCATGAGCCTGATCATGCACTGATAACGTGTCTGATCATGCACTACTCACGTGCCTGATCATGCACTGATCACGTGGCTGATCATGCACTGATCACGTGACTGATTATGCACTGATTGCGTAGCTCTCATGCACTGATCACATGACTGCGCATGCCATGATCACGTGACTGATCATGCACCGATCACATGACAGCGCATGAACTGATCACGTGGATATTATACACTGATCACGTGACTGATCACGCACTAGTCACGTGGCTATCATGCACTGATCACGTGGCTGATCATACACTGATCACGTGACTGATCATGCACTGATCACGCGCCTGATCATGCACTGATTGTGTAACTTAGCATGCAGGGATCTCGTGTTTGAATTGTGCTGATTATGTGACTAATCAAGAACTGATCACGTGGCTATAATGCACTGATCACGTGACTGCGCACGCACTGAAAATATTGATGATCATACACTGATCACGTCACTGATCACGCACTGATCACGTGACTGATCATGCACTGACCACGTGGCTGATCATGCACTGATCACGAAGCTGATCATACTCTGATCACGTGAGTGTGCATGCACTGATCACGTGGCTGATCATGCACTGATCACGTGGCTGATCATACACTGCTCACGTGGCTGATCATGCACTAATCACGTTGTGGATGATGCACTGATCACGTGGCTGATCATACACTGATCACGTGGGTGATCATGCACTGATCACGTGGCTGATCATGCACTGATCACGTGGGTGATCATGAACTGATCACGTGGCTTATCATACACTGCTCACGTGGCTGATCATGCACTAATCACGTTGTGGATGATGCACTGATCACGTGGCTGATCATACACTGATCACGTGGGTGATCATGAACTGATCACGTGGCTGATCATACACTGATCACATGAATGATCATGCAGTAATCACGTTGTGGATAATTCACTGATCACGTGGCTGATCAGGCAGTGATCACGTGGCTGATCATACTCTGAACACGAAGCTGAAAATACACTGATCACGTGACTGCATGTACTGATCACATGGCTATCATGCACTGATCACGTGTCTGTCATGCACTGATCACGTGACTGCGCATTAACTGAACACATACCTGTTCATGCACTGTTTACGTGGCTATCATGCACTGATCACGTGGCTGATCATGCATTGGTCACGTGACTGATCATGCACTGATCACGTTGCGTATCATGCACTGATCACATGACGGCACATGAACTGATCACGTGGATATTATACACTGATCAAGTGACAAATCATGCACTAATCACGTGACTGATCATGCACTGATCACGTGGCTATCATGCACTGATCACGTGACTGATCATGCACGAGACACGTCGCTATCATGCACTGATCACGTGGCTGTTCATACAATGATCACGTGACTGATCATGCACTGATCACGAAGCTGATCATACATCAATCACGTGAGTGTGCATGCACTGATCACGTGGCTGATCATGCACTAATCACGTTGTGGATGATGCACTGATCACGTGGCTGATCATACACTGATCACATGACTGATCATGAACTAATCACGTTGTGGGTCATGCACTGATCACGTGGCTGTTCTTGCACTTATCACGTGGCTTATCATACAGTGATTACATGACTGATCATGCACTAATCACGTTGTGGATCATGTACTGATCACATGAATGTGCATGCATTGATCATGTGGCTGATCATGCACTGATCACGTGACTGATCATGCACTGATCACGTGACTTAGCATGCAGTGATCTCGTGTCTGAATGGTGCTGATCATGTGACTAATCAAGAACTGATCACGTGGCTATAATGCACTGATCACGTGACTGCGCATGCACTGATAATGTGGATGGTCATACACTGATCACGTCACAGATCACGCACTGATCACGTGACTGATCATGCACTGATCACGTGGCTGATCATGCACTGATCACGAAGCTGATCATAGTCCAATGACGTGAGTGTGCATGCACTGATCACATGGCTGATCATGCACTAATCACGTTGTGGATCATGCACTGATCACATGACTGTGCATGCATTGATCATGTGGCTGATCATGCACTGATCACGTGGCTGATCATGCACTGATCACGAAGCTGATCATACTCTGTTCACATGACTGTGCATGCACTGATCATGTGGCTGATCATGCACTGATCATGTGGCTGATGATACACTGATCACGTGGCTGATCAGGCACTGATCACGTGGCTGATCGTACTCTGAACACGAAGCTGAAAATACACTGATCACGAGACTGCATGCACTGATCACTTGACTGCGCATGCACTGATCACGTGGATGATAATACGCTGAACACTTGACTGCTTATGCACTAAAAAAAATGGCTGATCATGCACTGATCACATGACTGATCATGCACTGATCACTTGACTGATCATGCACTGATTAATCATGTGCTGGTCACGTGGCTATCATGCACTGATCACTTGGCTGATCATACACTGATCACGTGACTGATCATGCATAGATCACGTGACTATCATGCACTGATCACTTGATTGTGCATGCAATAATCACGTGGATGATCACGCATTTATCACGTGGCTGATCATGCACTAATAACATGGCAGAACATGAACTGATCACGTGACTTAGCATGCAGTGATCTCGTGTCCGAATGGTGCTGATCATGTGACTAATCAAGAACTGATCACGTGACTGTGCATGCACTGATCATGTGGATGATCATACAGTGATGACGTTACTGATCAGGCACTGATCACGTGACTGATCATTCACTGATCACGTGGCTATCATGCACTGATCACGGGACTGCACATGCAGTGTTCACGTAATTGTAGACAATGATCACGTGGCTATCATGCACTGATCACGTGTCTATCATGCACTGAACACGTGGCTGATCATACACTGTTCACGTGACTGCCCATGTATGAATCACGTGACTGCACATTCACTGATCACGTAATTGAAGGCAATGATAACGTGGCTGTCATGCACTGATCACGTGGCTGATCATGCACTGCTCATGGGACCGAGCACGCACTTATCACGTAGCTATCAGGCATTGATCACTTGTCTTTCATGCACTGAACACATGGCTGATCAGACAATGATCACGTGACTGCACAGGCACTGATCACGTGGCTGATCATACAGTGATCACGTGGCTGATCATGCACTGATTACGCGGCTGATCAAGAACTGATCACGTAGCTATCATGCACTGATCACATGGCTATCATGCACTGATCCCATGGCTGATCATGCACTGGTCACGTGACTGATCATGTACTGATCACACGCCTGATCATGCACTTATCACGTGACTGATCATGCACTGATCTCGTGACTGATCATGCACTGATCACGTGGCTGATCATGCACTGATCACGAAGCTGATCATACACTAATCACGTGACTGTGCATGCACTGATCACAAGGCTGATCATGCACTGATCACGTAGCTGATCATGCGCTGATCACGTGGCTAATCATGCACTAATCACGTGACTGTGCATGCACTGATCACAAGGCTGTTCATGCACTGATCACGTTGCTGATCATGCACTGATCACGTGGTTATAATGCACTGATCACGTGTCTATCATGCACTGATCACGTGACTGCACATGAACTGAACACGTACCTGTTCATGCACTGTTTACATGGCTATCATGCACTAATCACATGGCTGATCATGCATTGATCACGTGACTGATTATGCACTGATTGCGTAGCTGTCATGCACTGATCACATGTCTGCGCATGCCATGATCACGTGACTGATCATGCACTGATCACGTTGTGTATCATGCACTGATCACATGATGGCGCATGAACTGATCACGTGGATATTATACACTGATCACGTGACTGATCATGCACTAGTCACGTGGCTATCATGCGCTGATCATGTGGCTGATCATGCACTGATAACCTGGCTATAATACACTGATCACGTGACTGATCATGCACTGGTCATGAGCCTGATCATGCACTGATAACGTGTCTGATCATGCACTACTCACGTGCCTGATCATGCACTGATCACGTGGCTGATCATGCACTGATCACGTGACTGATTATGCACTGATTGCGTAGCTCTCATGCACTGATCACATGACTGCGCATGCCATGATCACGTGACTGATCATGCACCGATCACATGACAGCGCATGAACTGATCACGTGGATATTATACACAGATCACGTGACTGATCACGCACTAGTCACGTGGCTATCATGCACTGATTACGTGGCTGATCATACACTGATCACGTGAGTGATCATGCACTGATCACGTCCCTGATCATGCACTGATTGTGTAACTTAGCATGCAGGGATCTCGTGTTTGAATTGTGCTGATTATGTGACTAATCAAGAACTGATCACGTGGCTATCATGCACTGATCACGTGTCTATCATGCACTGATCACGTGACTGCACATGAACTGAACACGTACCTGTTCATGCACTGTTTAAATGGCTATCATGCACTAATCACATGGCTGATCATGCATTGATCACGTGACTGATTATGCACTGATTGGGTAGCTGTCATGCACTGATCACATGACTGCGCATGCCATGATCACGTGACTGATCATGCACTGATCACGTTGTGTATTATGCACTGATCACCTGATGGCGCATGAACTGATCACGTGGATATTATACACTGATCACGTGACTGATCATGCACTAGTCACGTGGCTATCATGCGCTGATCATGTGGCTGATCATGCACTGATAACCTGGCTATAATACACTGATCACGTGACTGATCATGCACTGGTCATGAGCCTGATCATGCACTGATAACGTGTCTGATCATGCACTACTCACGTGCCTGATCATGCACTGATCACGTGGCTGATCATGCACTGATCACGTGACTGATTATGCACTGATTGCGTAGCTCTCATGCACTGATCACATGACTGCGCATGCCATGATCACGTGACTGATCATGCACCGATCACATAACAGCACATGAACTGATCACGTGGATATTATACACTGTTCACGTGACTGACCACGCCTTAGTCACGTGACTATCATGCACTGATCACGTGGCTGATCATACACTGATCACGTGACTGATCATGCACTGATCACGTGCCTGATCATGCACTGATTGTGTAACTTAGCATGCAGGGATCTCGTGTTTGAATTGTGCTGATTATGTGACTAATCAAGAACTGATCACGTGGCTATCATGCACTGATCACGTGTCTATCATGCACTGATCACGTGACTGCACATGAACTGAACACGTACCTGTTCATGCACTGTTTAAATGGCTATCATGCACTAATCACATGGCTGATCATGCATTGATCACGTGACTGATTATGCACTGATTGGGTAGCTGTCATGCACTGATCACATGACTGCGCATGCCATGATCACGTGACTGATCATGCACTGATCACGTTGTGTATCATGCACTGATCACATGATGGCGCATGAACTGATCACGTGGATATTATACACTGATCACGTGACTGATCATGCACTAGTCACGTGGCTATCATGCGCTGATCATGTGGCTGATCATGCACTGATAACCTGGCTATAATACACTGATCACGTGACTGATCATGCACTGGTCATGAGCCTGATCATGCACTGATAACGTGTCTGATCATGCACTACTCACGTGCCTGATCATGCACTGATCACGTGGCTGATCATGCACTGATCACGTGACTGATTATGCACTGATTGCGTAGCTCTCATGCACTGATCACATGACTGCGCATGCCATGATCACGTGACTGATCATGCACCGATCACATGACAGCGCATGAACTGATCACGTGGATATTATACACTGATCACGTGACTGATCACGCCCTGGTCACGTGGCTATCATGCACTGATTACGTGGCTGATCATACACTGATCACGTGACTGATCATGCACTGATCACGTGCCTGATCATGCACTGATTGTGTAACTTAGCATGCAGGGATCTCGTGTTTGAATTGTGCTGATTATGTGACTAATCAAGAACTGATCACGTGGCTATAATGCACTGATCACGTGACTGCGCACGCACTGAAAATATGGATGATCATACACTGATCATGTCACTGATCACGCCCTGATCACGTGACTGATCATGCACTGATCACGTGGCTGATCATGCACTGATCACGAGACTGATCATGCACTGATCATGTCTATATCATGCACTGATCACATGACTGCCCATGCACTGATCACGTGGATGATCATACACTAATCATGTGACAGATCATGCACTGATCACGTGGCTGATCATGCACTGATACCGTGACTGAGCATGGACTGATCACATGACTATCATGTAGTGATCACGTGACTTAATGGCGCTGATCATGTGACTGATCATGCGCTGATCATGTTTGCTATCATACATTGATCATGTGCCTCTGGAGGCAATAAACAAAGAGCTGAGTAGGCACGAATCAAACAGTCAGCAGGCAATAATCATGGAATCATGCTGCTGTGAGGAATCATGCTGCTCAGCTGGCAATAATCAAGCAGCTGAGCAGGCAGAAATTACGCAGCACAGCTGGCAATTGTCAGGCAGATGAGCAGACAGTAATCACGCAGCTCAGCAGGCCCTGATCACGTGACTGAGCATGCACTGTTCACGTGGCTGATCACACAACTATCACGTGACTGATCATGCACTGATCATGTGACTGATCATGCACTGATGACGTGGCTTTCATGCACTGATCACTTGGCTGGACATACACTGATCACGTGCCTGATCATGCACTGATCACGTGGCTATCATGCACTGATCACGTGGCTGATCATGCGATGGTCACGCAGCTACCATGTCCTGGTCACATGATTGATCATGCACTGATCACGTGACTGATCATGCAGTGATCACGTGGCTATCATGCACTACTCACGTGGCTGATCATGAAATGATCATGTAGCTACCATGTACAGGTCACGTGAATGATCATACACCCATCTGGTGACTGATCATGCACTGATCACGTGGCTATCATGCACTGATCACGAGACTGATCATGCACTCTTCACGTCTATATCATGCACTGATCACATAACTGCCCATACACTGATCATGTGGGTGATCATACACTAATCATGTGACAGATCGTGCACTGATCACGTGGCTGATCATGCACTGATACCGTGACTGAGCATGGACTGATCACATGACTATCATGTAGAGATCACGTGACTTAATGGCGCTGATCATGTGACTGATCATGCGCTGATCATGTTTGCTATCATACATTGATCATGTGCCTCTGGAGGCAATAAACAAAGAGCTGAGTAGGCACGAATCAAACAGTCAGCAGGCAATAATCATGGAACTCAGCTGTGAGGAATCATGCTGCTCAGCTGGCAATAATCAAGCAGCTGAGCAGGCAGGAATTACGCAGCACAGCTGGCAATTGTCAAGCAGATGACAGGCAGGAATCGTGCAGCTCAGCTGGCAATTGTCAAGCAGATGAGCAGACAGTAATCACGCAGCTCAGCAGGCCCTGATCACGTGACTGAGTATGCACTGTTCACGTGGCTGATCATACACTGATCACGTGATTGATCATGCACTGATCACTTGGATATCATGCACTGATCACGTGGCTGATCATACACTGTTCACGTGTCTGACCATGCACTGATCACGTGGCTGAACATGCACTGTTCACGTGGCTGATCACACACCTCTCACGTGACATATCATGCACTGATCACGTGGCACGCATGCACTGATCATGTGGCTGATCATACCCTGCTCACGTAACTCATCATGCACACATCACGTTTCTATCATGCACTGCTCACGTGGCTCGTCACGGAATGATCACGTAGCTACCATATACTGGTCACATGACTGATCATGCACAGATCACGTCAATGATCATGCACTGTTCACGTGACTGATCATGTACTGATCAAGTGACTGATCATGCACTGATCACGTGACTGATCATGCACTGATCACCTGGCTGATCATGCACTGATCACGTGACTGATCATGCACTGATCACGTGACAGATCATGCACTGATCACGTGGCTATCATGCACTGATCAGTTGGCTGGTCATACACTGATCACATGACTGATCATGCACTGTTCACGTGACTGATCATGTACAGTTCACATGAATAATCATAAAGTGTTCACGTGGCTATCCTGCACTGATCACGTGGATATCATGCACTGATCACGTAGCTGATCACACACGTAACACGTGACTGATCATGCACTGATCACGTGGCTATCATGCACTGCTCACGTGGCTGATCATGCGATGATCACGCAGCTACCATGTACTGTTCACATGATTGATCATGCACTGATCACGTGACTGATCATGTAGTGATCACGTGGCTATCATGCACTACTCACGTGGCTGATCATGCAATGATCATGTAGCTACCATGTACAGGTCACGTGAATGATCATACACCCATCAGGTGACTGATCATGCACTGATCACGTGGCAATCATGCACTGATCACGAGACTGATCATGCACTCTTCACGTCTATATCATGCACTGATCACATGACTGCCCATACACTGATCATGTGGGTCATCATACACTAATCATGTGACAGATCGTGCACTGATCACGTGGCTGATCATGCACTGATACCATGATTGATCATGCACTGATCACTTGGATATCATGCACTGATCACGTGGCTGATCATACACTGTTCTCGTGTCTGACCATGCACTGCTCACGTGGCTGATCATACACTGCTCACGTAACTGATCATGCACTGATCACGTGGCTATCACGCACTGATCACGTGACTGAACATGCACTGTTCACGTGGCTGATCACACACCTGTCATGTGATATATCATGCACTGATCACGTGGCACTCATGCACTGATCACGTGGCTGATCATACTCTGCTCACGTAACTCATCATGCACACATCACGTTTCTATCATGCACTGCTCACGTGGCTCGTCATGGAATGATCACGTAGCTCCCATATACTGGTCACGTGACTGATCATGCACAGATCACGTAAATGATCACGTACTGTTCACGTGACTGATCATGTACTGATCAAGTGACTGATCATGCACTGATCACGTGGCTGATCATGCACTGATCACGTAATTGATCATGCACTTATCATTTGTCTGATCATGCATTGATCACGTGACTGATCATGCAATGATCACGTGACTGATCAAGCACTGATCACGTGTCTACCATGCACTGATCACTTGGCTGGTCATACACAGATCACGTAAATGATCACGCACTGTTCACGTGACTGATCATGTACTGATCACGTGACTGATCATGCACTGATCACGTGGCTGATCATGCACTGATCACGTGGCTGATCATGCACTGATCACGTAATTGATCATGCACTGATCACTTGGCTGGTCATACACAGATCACGTAAATGATCACGCACTGTTCACGTGACTGATCATGCACTGATTACGTAATTGATCATGCACCCATCACGTGGCTGATCATGCAATGATCACCTGACTGACCATGCACTGATCACGTGACTGATCATCCACTGATCAGTTGGCTATCATGCACTTATTACTTGGCTGATCATACACTGATCACGTGACTGATAATGCACTGATCATCTGGCTATCGGGCACTCATTACCTGGCTATCGAGCACTGATCACGTGGTTGATCATACACTGATCACGAGACTGATCATGCACTAATCACGTCTATATCATGCACTGATCACATGACTGCCCATGCACTGATCACCCGGATGATCATACACTGATCATGCGACAGATCATGCACTGATCACGTGGCTATCATGCACTGCTCACGCGGCTGTTCATGCAATGATCACGTAGCTACCATGTACTGGTCACGTGAGTGATCATGCACTGATCACGTAATTGATCATGCACTGATCAGGTGACTTATCATGCACTGTGATCGTTAGTGATCATGCACTGATCACGTGACTGATCATGCACTGATCTCGTGGCTATCATGCACGGCACATGTGGCTGATCATGCAATGATCACCTAGCTACCATATACTGGTCACGTGACTGATCATGCACTGATCACGTAATTGATCATGCACTGATCATGTGGCTGATCATGCACTGATCACGTGGCTGATCACACATGTATCACGTGACTGATCATGCACTGATCACGTGGCTCTCATGCACTGATCATGTGGCGGTCATGCACTGATCACGTGGCTATCATGCACTGATCACGTAATTGTTCATGCACTGATCATGTGGCTGATCATGCACTGAAAACGTGGCTGATCATACAATGATCACATAACTGATCATGCACTGATCACGTGATTGATCATGCACTCATCACGTGGCTGTCATGCACTGATCACTTGGCTGGACATACACTGATCACCTGCCTGGTCATGCACTGATCACGTGGCTGATCATGCACTGATCACGTGACTGATCATGCACTGATCTCGTGTCTGATCATGCACTGATCACGTGGCTATCATGCACTTCTCAGGTGGCTGATCATGTGATGATCACGCAGCTACCATGTACTGGTCACATGACTGATCATGCACTGATAACGTGACTGATCATGCAGTGATCACGTGGCTATCATGCACTACTCACGTGGCTGATCATGCAATGATCATGTAGCTACCATGTACAAGTCACGTGAATGATCATGCACCCATCAGGTGACTGATCATGCACTGATCACGTCGCTATCATGCACTGATCACAAGACTGATCATGCACTGTTCACGTCTATATCATGCACTGATCACATGACTGCCCATGCACTGATCACGTGGATGATCATACACTAATCTTGTGACAGATCATGCACTGATCACGTGGCTGATCATGCACTGATACCGTGACTGAGCATGGACTGATCACATGACTCTCATGTAGTGATCACGTGACTTAATGGCGCTGATCATGTGACTGATCATGCGCTGATCATGTTTGCTATCAAACATTGATCATGTGCCTCTGGAGGCAATAAACAAAGAGCTGAGTAGGCACGAATCAAACAGTCAGCAGGCAATAATCATGGAACTCAGGTGTGAGGAATCATGCTGCTCAGCTGGCAATAATCAAGCAGCTGAGCAGGCAGGAATTACACAGCACAGCTGGCAATTGTCAAGCAGATGACAGGCAGGAATCGTGCAGCTCAGCTGGCAATTGTCAAGCAGATGAGCAGACAGTAATCACGCAGCTCAGCAGGCCCAGATCACGTGACTGAGCATGCACTGTTCACGTGGCTGATCATACACTGATCACGTGATTGATCATGCACTGATCACTTGGATATCATGCACTGATCACGTGGCTGATCATACACTGTTCTCGTGTCTGAGCATGCACTGCTCACGTGGCTGATCATACACTGCTCACGTAACTGATCATGCACTGATCACGTGGGTATCATGCACTGATCACGTGGCTGAACATGCACTGTTCACGTGGCTGATCACACACCTGTAACGTGACATATCATGCACTGATCACGTGGCACGCATGCACTGCTCACGTGGCTGATCATACCCTGCTCACGTAACTCATCATGCACACATCACGTTTCTATCATGCACTGCTCACGTGGCTCGTCACGGAATGATCACGTAGCTCCCATATACTGGTCACATGACTGATCATGCACAGATCACGTCAATGATCATGCACTGTTCACGTGACTGATCATGTACTGATCACGTGACTGATCATGCACTGATCACGTGGGTGATCATGCACTGATCACGTAATTGATCATGCACTTATCATTTGGCTGATCATGCACTGATCACGTGGCTGATCATACACTGATCACGTGACTGATCATGCACTGATCACGTGGCTATCATGCACTGATCACTTAGCTGGTCATACACTGATCACGTGACTGATCATGAACTGTTCACGTGACTGATCATGTACAGATCACGTGAATAATCATGAAGTGTTCACGTGGCTATCCTGCACTGATCACGTGGATATCATGCACTGATCACGTAGCTGATCACCACGTAACCCGTGACTGATCACGCACTTATCACGTGGCTATCGTGCACTGATCACGTGGCTATCATGCACTGATCACGTGGCTGATCATGCAATGATCACGTAGCTACCATGCACTGGTCACTTGACTGATCATGCACTGATCAGGTAATTGATCATGCACTAATCACGTGACAGATCATGCACAGATCACGTGACTGATCATGCACTGATCACGTGGCTATCATGCACTGATCACGTGGCTGATCAGGCAATGATCACATAGCTACCATGTACTGGTCACGTGACTGATCATGCACTGATCACGTAATTGATCATGCACTGATCATGTGGCTGATCATGCACTGATCACGTGGCTGATCATACACTGAACACATAACTGATCATGCACTGATCACGTGACTGATCATGCACTGATCACGTGTCTGTCATGCACTGATCACTTGGCTGGATATACACTGATCACCTGCCTGGTCATGCACTGATCACGTGGCTGATCATGCACTGATCACGTGACTGACCATGCACTGATCTCGTGTCTGTCATGCACTGATCACGTGGCTGTTCATGCACTGATCACGTAATTGATCCTGCACTGAACACGTGGCTCATCATGCACTGATCACGTGGCTGATCACACATGTATCATGTGACTGATCATGCACTGATCACGTGGCTCTCATGCACTGATCACGTGGCTGTCATGCACTGATCACGTGGATATCATGCACTGATCACGTGGCTGATCACACATGTATCACGTGACTGATCATGCACTGAACACGTGGCTCTCATGCACTGATCACGTGGCTGTCATGCACTGATCACGTGGATATCATGCACTGATCACGTGGCTGATCACACACGTATCACATGACTGATCATGCACTGATCACGTGGCTATCATGCACTGATCCCGTGGCTATCATGCACTGATCACGTGGCTGATCAGGCAATGATCACGTAGCTACCATGTACTGGTCACGTGACTGATCATGCACTGATGACGTAATTGATCATGCACTGATCATGTGGCTGATCATGCACTGATCACGTGGCTGATCATACACTGATCACATAACTGATCATGCACTGATCACGTGACTGATCATGCACTGATCACGTGGCTATCATGCAATGATCACTTCACTGGACATACACTGATCACGTGCCTGGTCATGCACTGATCACGTGGCTGATCATGCACTGATCACGTGACTGATCATGCACTGTTCACGTCTATATCATGCACTGATGACATGACTGCCCATGCACTGATCACGTGGATGATCATACACTAAACTTGTGACCGATCATGCACTGATCCCGTGGCTGATCATGCACTGATACCGTGACTGAGCATGGACTGATCACATGACTATCATGTAGGGATCACGTGACTTAATATCGCTGATCATGTGACTGATCATGCGCTGATCATGTTTGCTATCAAACATTGATCATGTGCCTCTGGAGGCAATAAACAAAGAGCTGAGTAGGCACGAATCAAACAGTCAGCAGGCAATAATCATGGAACTCAGCTGTGAGGAATCATGCTGCTCAGCTGGCAATAATCAAGCAGCTGAGCAGGCAGGAATTACGCAGCACAGCTGGCAATTGTCAAGCAGATGACAGGCAGGAATCGTGCAGCTCAGCTGGCAATTGTCAAGCAGATGAGCAGACAGTAATC
This sequence comes from Bos taurus, assembly GCF_002263795.3. NCBI lineage: Eukaryota > Metazoa > Chordata > Mammalia > Artiodactyla > Bovidae > Bos > Bos taurus. The sequence goes on from NW_020191190.1 coordinate 146,880, forward strand.
ACGCAGCTCAGCAGGCCCAGATCACGTGACTGAGCATGCACTGTTCACGTGGCTGATCATACACTGATCACGTGATTGATCATGCACTGATCACTTGGATATCATGCACTGATCACGTGGCTGATCATACACTGTTCTCGTGTCTGACCATGCACTGCTCACGTGGCTGATCATACACTGCTCACGTAACTGATCATGCACTGATCACGTGGCTATCATGCACTGATCACGTGGCTGAACATGCACTGTTCACGTGGCTGATCACACACCTGTCATGTGACATATCATGCACTGATCACGTGGCACTCATGCACTGATCACGTGGCTGATCATACTCTGCTCACGTAACTCATCATGCACACATCACGTTTCTATCATGCACTGCTCACGTGGCTCGTCATGGAATGATCACGTAGCTCCCATATACTGGTCACGTGACTGATCATGCACAGATCACGTAAATGATCACGTACTGTTCACGTGACTGATCATGTACTGATCAAGTGACTGATCATGCACTGATCACGTGGCTGATCATGCACTGATCACGTGGCTGATCATGCACTGATCACGTAATTGATCATGCACTTATCATTTGGCTGATCATGCACTGGTCACGTGGCTGATCATACACTGATCACGTGACTGATCATGCACTGATCACGTGACTGATCATGCACTGATCACTTGGCTATCATGCACTGATCACTTGGCTGGTCATACACAGATCACGTAAATGATCACGCACTGTTCACGTGACTGATCATGTACTGATCACATGACTGATCATGCACTGATCACGTGGCTGATCATACACTGATCACGTGACTGATCATACACTGATCACGTGACTGATCATGCACTGATCACGTGGCTATCATGCACTGATCAATTGGCTGGTCATACACTGATCACATGACTGATCATGCACTGTTCACGTGACTGATCATGTACAGTTCACATGAATAATCATGAAGTGTTCACGTGGCTATCCTGCACTGATCACGTGGATATCATGCACTGATCACGTAGCTGATCACACACGTAACACGTGACTGATCATGCACTTATCACGTGGCTATCGTGCACTGATCACGTGGCTATTATGCACTGATCACGTGACTGATCATGCACAGATCAGGTAATTGATCATGCACTGATCACGTGACTGACCATGCACAGATCACGTGACTGATCATGCACAGATCACGTGACTGATCATGCAGTGATCACGTGCCTATCATGCACTGCTCACGTGGCTGATCATGCAATGATCACGCAGCTACCATGTACTGGTCACATGACTGATCATGCACTGATTACATAATTGATCATGCACTGATCACCTGGCTTATCATGCATTGATCATGTGACTGATCATGTGCTGATCATGTTTGGTGTCACACACTGATCATGTGCCTCTGGAGGCAATGAACATAGAGCTGAGTAGGCAGGAATCAGTCAGGAGGCTATAATCATGGAACTCACCTCTGAGAAATCATGCTGCTCAGCTGGCAAAATGAAGTAGTTGAGCAGGCAGGAATTACGCAGCACAGGTGGCAATTGTCAAGGAGATGACAGGCAGGAATCGTGCAGCTCAGCTGGCAATTGTCAAGCAGATGAGCAGACAGGAATCACGCAGCTCAGCAGGCCCTGATCACGTGACTGAGCATGCACTGTTCACGTGGCTGATCACACACCTATCACGTGACTGATCATGCACTGATCATGTGACTGATCATGCACTGATGACGTGGCTTTCATGCACTGATCACTTGGCTGGACATACACTGATCACGTGCCTGGTCATGCACTGACACGTGGCTGATCATGCACTGATCACGTGACTGATCATGCAATGATCTCGTGTCTGATCATGCACTGATCACGTGGCTATCATGCATTGCTCACGTGGCCTGTCATGCAGTGATCACGTGGCTATCATGCACTACTCACTTGGCTGATCATGCAATGATCATGTAGCTACCATGTACAGGTCACGTGAATGATCATACACCCATCAGGTGACTGATCATGCACTGATCACGTTTCTATCATGCACTGCTCACGTGCCTCGTCATGGAATGATCACGTAGCTCCCATATACTGGTCACGTGACTGATCATGCACAGATCACGTAAATGATCACCCACTGTTCACGTGACTGATCATGTACTGATCAAGTGACTGATCATGCACTGATCACGTGGCTGATCATGCACTGATCACGTAATTGATCATGCACTTATAATTTGTCTGATCATGCATTGATCACGTGACTGATCATGCACTGATCACGTGGCTATCATGCACCGATCACTTGGCTGGTCATACACAGATCACGTAAATGATCACGCACTGTTCACGTGACTGATCATGTACTGATCACGTGACTGATCATGCACTGATCACGTCTCTGATCATGCACTGATCACGTGGCTGATCATGCACTGATCACGTAATTGATCATGCACTTATCATTTGTCTGATCATGCATTGATCACGTGACTGATCATGCAATGATCACGTGATTGATCATGCACTGATCACGTGGCTATCATGCACTGATCACTTGGCTGGTCATACACAGATCAGGTAAATGATCACGCACTGTTCACGTGACTGATCATATACTGATCACGTGACTGATCATGCACTGATCACGTGGCTGATCATGCACTGATCACGTGGCTGATCATGCACTGATCACGTAATTGATCATGCACTTATCATTTGGCTGATCATGCACAGATCACGTAAATGATCATGCACTGTTCACGTGACTGATCATGTACTGATCACGTGACTGATCATGCACTGATCACGTGGCTGAACATGCACTGATCACGTGGCTGATCATGCACTGATCACGTAATTGATCATGCACCCATCACGTGGCTGATCATGCAATGATCACCTGACTGACCATGCACTGATCACGTGACTGATCATCCACTGATCAGTTGGCTATCATGCACTTATTACTTGGCTGATCATACACTGATCACGTGACAGATAATGCACTGATCATCTGGCTATCGGGCACTCATTACCTGGCTATCGAGCACTGATCACGTGGTTGATCATACACTGATCACGAGACTGATCATGCACTAATCACGTCTATATCATGCACTGATCACATGACTGCCCATGCACTGATCACCCGGATGATCATACACTGATCATGCGACAGATCATGCACTGATCACGTGGCTATCATGCACTGATCACGTAATTGATCATGCAATGATCATGTGGCTGATCAGGCACTGAAAACGTGGCTGATCATACAATGATCACATAACTGATCATGCACTGATCACGTGATTGATCATGCACTCATCACGTGGCTGTCATGCACTGATCACTTGGCTGGACATACACTGATCACCTGCCTGGTCATGCACTGATCACATGGCTGATCATGCACTGATCACGTGACTGATCATGCACTGATCTCGTGTCTGATCATGCACTGATCACGTGGCTATCATGCACTTCTCAGGTGGCTGATCATGTGATGATCACGCAGCTACCATGTACTGGTCACATGACTGATCATGCACTGATCACGTGACTGATCATGCAGTGATCACGTGGCTATCATGCACTACTCACGTGGCTGATCATGCAATGATCATGTAGCTACCATGTACAAGTCACGTGAATGATCATACACCCATCAGGTGACTGATCATGCACTGATCACGTCGCTATCATGCACTGATCACAAGACTGATCATGCACTGTTCACGTCTATATCATGCACTGATCACATGACTGCCTATGCACTGATCACGTGGATGATCATACACTAATCTTGTGACAGATCATGCACTGATCACGTGGCTGATCATGCACTGATACCGTGACTGAGCATGGACTGATCACATGACTATCATGTAGTGATCACGTGACTTAATGGCGCTGATCATGTGACTGATCATGCGCTGATCATGTTTGCTATCAAACATTGATCATGTGCCTCTGGAGGCAATAAACAAAGAGCTGAGTAGGCACGAATCAAACAGTCAGCAGGCAATAATCATGGAACTCAGGTGTGAGGAATCATGCTGCTCAGCTGGCAATAATCAAGCAGCTGAGCAGGCAGGAATTACGCAGCACAGCTGGCAATTGTCAAGCAGATGACAGGCAGGAATCGTGCAGCTCAGCTGGCAATTGTCAAGCAGATGAGCAGACAGTAATCACGCAGCTCAGCAGGCCCAGATCACGTGACTGAGCATGCACTGTTCACGTGGCTGATCATACACTGATCACGTGATTGATCATGCACTGATCACTTGGATATCATGCACTGATCACGTGGCTGATCAAACACTGTTCTCGTGTCTGAGCATGCACTGCAAACGTGGCTGATCATACACTGCTCACGTAACTGATCATGCACTGATCACGTGGCTATCATGCACTGATCACGTGGCTGAACATGCACTGTTCACGTGGCTGATCACACACCTGTAACGTGACATAACATGCACTGATCACGTGGCACGCATGCACTGCTCACGTGGCTGATCATACCCTGCTCACGTAACTCATCATGCACACATCACGTTTCTATCATGCACTGCTCACGTGGCTCGTCACGGAATGATCACGTAGCTCCCATATACTGGTCACATGACTGATCATGCACAGATCACGTCAATGATCATGCACTGTTCACGTGACTGATCATGTACTGATCACGTGACTGATCATGCACTGATCACGTAATTGATCATGCACTTATCATTTGGCTGATCATGCACTGATCACGTGGCTGATCATACACTGATCACGTGACTGATCATGCACTGATCACGTGGCTATCATGCACTGATCACTTGGCTGGTCATACACTGATCACATGACTGATCATGCACTGTTCACGTGACTGATCATGTACAGATCACGTGAATAATCATGAAGTGTTCACGTGGCTATCCTACACTGATCACGTGGATATCATGCACTGATCACGTAGCTGATCACACACGTACCCCGTGACTGATCATGCACTTATCACGTGGCTATCGTGCACTGATCACGTGACTATCATGCACTGATCACGTGGCTGATCATGCAATGATCACGTAGCTACCATGCACTGGTCACGTGACTGATCATGCACTGATCAGGTAATTGATAATGCACTGATCACGTGACTGATCATGCACAGATCACGTGACTGATCATGCACAGATCACGTGACTGATCATGCACAGATCACGTGACTGATCATGCACTGATCACGTGACTATCATGCACTGATCACGTGGCTGATCATGCGATGATCACGCAGCTACCATGTACTGGTCACATGACTGATCATGCACTGATCACATGACTGCCCATGCACTGATCACGTGGATGATCATACACTAATCTTGTGACAGATCATGCACTGATCACGTGGCTGATCATGCACTGATACCGTGACTGAGCATGGACTGATCACATGACTCTCATGTAGTGATCACGTGACTTAATGGCGCTGATCATGTGACTGATCATGCGATGATCATGTTTGATATCATACATTGATCATGTGCCTCTGGAGGCAATAAACAAAGAGCTGAGTAGGCACGAATCAAACAGTCAGCAGGCAATAATCATGGAACTCAGGTGTGAGGAATCATGCTGCTCAGCTGGCAATAATCAAGCAGCTGAGCAGGCAGGAATTACGCAGCACAGCTGGCAATTGTCAAGCAGATGACAGGCAGGAATCGTGCAGCTCAGCTGGCAATTGTCAAGCAGATGAGCAGACAGTAATCACGCAGCTCAGCAGGCCCAGATCACGTGACAGAGCATGCACTGTTCACGTGGCTGATCATACACTGATCACGTGATTGAACATGCACTGATCACTTGGATATCATGCACTGATCACGTGGCTGATCATACACTGTTCTCGTGTCTGAGCATGCACTGCTCACATGGCTGATCATACACTGCTCACGTAACTGATCATGCACTGATCACGTGGGTATCATGCACTGATCACGTGGCTGAACATGCACTGTTCACGTGGCTGATCACACACCTGTAACGTGACATATCATGCACTGATCACGTGGCACGCATGCACTGCTCACGTGGCTGATCATACCCTGCTCACGTAACTCATCATGCACACATCACGTTTCTATCATGCACTGCTCACGTGGCTCGTCACGGAATGATCACGTAGCTCCCATATACTGGTCACATGACTGATCATGCACAGATCACGTCAATGATCATGCACTGTTCACGTGACTGATCATGTACTGATCACGTGACTGATCATGCACTGATCACGTGGCTGATCATGCACTGATCACGTAATTGATCATGCACTTATAATTTGGCTGATCATGCACGGATCACGTGGCTGATCATACACTGATCACGTGACTGATCATGCACTGATCACGTGGCTATCATGCACTGATCACTTAGCTGGTCATACACTGATCACATGACTGATCATGAACTGTTCACGTGACTAATCATGTACAGATCACGTGAATAATCATGAAGTGTTCACGTGGCTATCCTGCACTGATCACGTGGATATCATGCACTGATCACGTAGCTGATCACCACGTAACCCGTGACTGATCACGCACTTATCACGTGGCTATCGTGCACTGATCACGTGGCTATCATGCACTGATCACGTGGCTGATCATGCAATGATCACGTAGCTACCATGCACTGGTCACTTGACTGATCATGCACTGATCAGGTAATTGATCATGCACTAATCACGTGACAGATCATGCACAGATCACGTGACTGATCATGCACAGATCACGTGACTGATCATGCACTGATCACGTGGCTATCATGCACTGATCACGTGGCTGATCAGGCAATGATCACATAGCTACCATGTACTGGTCACGTGACTGATCATGCACTGATCACGTAATTGATCATGCACTGATCATGTGGCTGATCATGCACTGATCACGTGGCTGATCATACACTGAACACATAACTGATCATGCACTGATCACGTGACTGATCATGCACTGATCACGTGTCTGTCATGCACTGATCACTTGGCTGGATATACACTGATCACCTGCCTGGTCATGCACTGATCACGTGGCTGATCATGCACTGATCACGTGACTGACCATGCACTGATCTCGTGTCTGTCATGCACTGATCACGTGGCTGATCATGCACTGATCACGTAATTGATCCTGCACTGAACACGTGGCTCATCATGCACTGATCACGTGGCTGATCACACATGTATCATGTGACTGATCATGCACTGATCACGTGGCTCTCATGCACTGATCACGTGGCTGTCATGCACTGATCACGTGGATATCATGCACTGATCACGTGGCTGATCACACATGTATCACGTGACTGATCATGCACTGATCACGTGGCTCTCATGCACTGATCACGTGGCTGTCATGCACTGATCACGTGGATATCATGCACTGATCACGTGGCTGATCACACACGTATCACATGACTGATCATGCACTGATCACGTGGCTATCATGCACTGATCCCGTGGCTATCATGCACTGATCACGTGGCTGATCAGGCAATGATCACGTAGCTACCATGTACTGGTCACGTGACTGATCATGCACTGATGACGTAATTGATCATGCACTGATCATGTGGCTGATCATGCACTGATCACGTGGCTGATCATACACTGATCACATAACTGATCATGCACTGATCACGTGACTGATCATGCACTGATCACGTGGCTATCATGCAATGATCACTTCACTGGACATACACTGATCACGTGCCTGGTCATGCACTGATCACGTGGCTGATCATGCACTGATCACGTGACTGATCATGCACTGTTCACGTCTATATCATGCACTGATGACATGACTGCCCATGCACTGATCACGTGGATGATCATACACTAATCTTGTGACCGATCATGCACTGATCCCGTGGCTGATCATGCACTGATACCGTGACTGAGCATGGACTGATCACATGACTATCATGTAGGGATCACGTGACTTAATGGCGCTGATCATGTGACTGATCATGCGCTGATCATGTTTGCTATCAAACATTGATCATGTGCCTCTGGAGGCAATAAACAAAGAGCTGAGTAGGCACGAATCAAACAGTCAGCAGGCAATAATCATGGAACTCAGCTGTGAGGAATCATGCTGCTCAGCTGGCAATAATCAAGCAGCTGAGCAGGCAGGAATTACGCAGCACAGCTGGCAATTGTCAAGCAGATGACAGGCAGGAATCGTGCAGCTCAGCTGGCAATTGTCAAGCAGATGAGCAGACAGTAATCACGCAGCTCAGCAGGCCCAGATCACGTGACTGAGCATGCACTGTTCACGTGGCTGATCATGTACAGTTCACATGAATAATCATGAAGTGTTCACGTGGCTATCCTGCACTGATTACGTGGATATCATGCACTGATCACGTAGCTGATCACACACGTAACACGTGACTGATCATGCACTTATCACGTGGCTATCGTGCACTGATCACGTGGCTATTATGCACTGATCACGTGACTGATCATGCACAGATCAGGTAATTGATCATGCACTGATCACATGACTGACCATGCACAGATCACGTGACTGATCATGCACAGATCACGTGACTGATCATGCAGTGATCACGTGCCTATCATGCACTGCTCACGTGGCTGATCATACACTGATCACGTGACTCATCATACACTGATCACGTGACTGATCATGCACTGATCACGTGGCTATCATGCACTGATCAATTGGCTGGTCATACACTGATCACATGACTGATCATGCACTGTTCACGTGACTGATCATGTACAGTTCACATGAATAATCATGAAGTGTTCACGTGGCTATCCTGCACTGATCACGTGGATATCATGCACTGATCACGTAGCTGATCACACACGTAACACGTGACTGATCATGCACTTATCACGTGGCTATCGTGCACTGATCACGTGGCTATTATGCACTGATCACGTGACTGATCATGCACAGATCAGGTAATTGATCATGCACTGATCACGTGACTGACCATGCACAGATCACGTGACTGATCATGCACAGATCACGTGACTGATCATGCAGTGATCACGTGCCTATCATGCACTGCTCACGTGGCTGATCATGCAATGATCACGCAGCTACCATGTACTGGTCACATGACTGATCATGCACTGATTACATAATTGATCATGCACTGATCACCTGGCTTATCATGCATTGATCATGTGACTGATCATGTGCTGATCATGTTTGGTGTCACACACTGATCATGTGCCTCTGGAGGCAATGAACATAGAGCTGAGTAGGCAGAAATCAGTCAGGAGGCTATAATCATGGAACTCACCTCTGAGAAATCATGCTGCTCAGCTGGCCAAATGAAGTAGATGAGCAGGCAGGAATTACGCAGCACAGGTGGCAATTGTCAAGGAGATGACAGGCAGGAATCGTGCAGCTCAGCTGGCAATTGTCAAGCAGATGAGCAGACAGGAATCACGCAGCTCAGCAGGCCCTGATCACGTGACTGAGCATGCACTGTTCACGTGGCTGATCACACACCTATCACGTGACTGATCATGCACTGATCATGTGACTGATCATGCACTGATGACGTGGCTTTCATGCACTGATCACTTGGCTGGACATACACTGATCACGTGCCTGATCATGCACTGATCACGTGGCTATCATGCACTGATCACGTGGCTGATCATGCGATGGTCACGCAGCTACCATGTCCTGGTCACATGATTGATCATGCACTGATCACGTGACTGATCATGCAGTGATCACGTGGCTATCATGCACTACTCACGTGGCTGATCATGAAATGATCATGTAGCTACCATGTACAGGTCACGTGAATGATCATACACCCATCTGGTGACTGATCATGCACTGATCACGTGGCTATCATGCACTGATCACGAGACTGATCATGCACTCTTCACGTCTATATCATGCACTGATCACATAACTGCCCATACACTGATCATGTGGGTGATCATACACTAATCATGTGACAGATCGTGCACTGATCACGTGGCTGATCATGCACTGATACCGTGACTGAGCATGGACTGATCACATGACTGTCATGTAGAGATCACGTGACTTAATGGCGCTGATCATGTGACTGATCATGCGCTGATCATGTTTGCTATCATACACTGATCATGTGCCTCTGGAGGCAATTAACAAAGAGCTGAGTAGGCACGAATCAAACAGTCAGCAGGCAATAATCATGGAACTCAGCTGTGAGGAATCATGCTGCTCAGCTGGCAATAATCAAGCAGCTGAGCAGGCAGGAATTACGCAGCACAGCTGGCAATTGTCAAGCAGATGACAGGCAGGAATCGTGCAGCTCAGCTGGCAATTGTCAAGCAGATGAGCAGACAGTAATCACGCAGCTCAGCAGGCCCTGATCACGTGACTGAGCATGCACTGTTCACGTGGCTGATCATACACTGATCACGTGATTGATCATGCACTGATCACTTGGATATCATGCACTGATCACGTGGCTGATCATACACTGTTCACGTGTCTGACCATGCACTGATCACGTGGCTGAACATGCACTGTTCACGTGGCTGATCACACACCTCTCACGTGACATATCATGCACTGATCACGTGGCACGCATGCACTGATCATGTGGCTGATCATACCATGCTCACGTAACTCATCATGCACACATCACGTTTCTATCATGCACTGCTCACGTGGCTCGTCACGGAATGATCACGTAGCTACCATATACTGGTCACATGACTGATCATGCACAGATCACGTCAATGATCATGCACTGTTCACGTGACTGATCATGTACTGATCAAGTGACTGATCATGCACTGATCACGTGACTGATCATGCACTGATCACCTGGCTGATCATGCACTGATCACGTGACTGATCATGCACTGATCACGTGACAGATCATGCACTGATCACGTGGCTATCATGCACTGATCAGTTGGCTGGTCCTACACTGATCACATGACTGATCATGCACTGTTCACATGACTGATCATGTACAGTTCACATGAATAATCATGAAGTGTTCACGTGGCTATCCTGCACTGATCACGTGGATATCATGCACTGATCACGTAGCTGATCACACACGTAACACGTGACTGATCATGCACTGATCACGTGGCTATCATGCACTGCTCACGTGGCTGATCATGCGATGATCACGCAGCTACCATGTACTGTTCACATGATTGATCATGCACTGATCACGTGACTGATCATGTAGTGATCACGTGGCTATCATGCACTACTCACGTGGCTGATCATGCAATGATCATGTAGCTACCATGTACAGGTCACGTGAATGATCATACACCCATCAGGTGACTGATCATGCACTGATCACGTGGCAATCATGCACTGATCACGAGACTGATCATGCACTCTTCACGTCTATATCATGCACTGATCACATGACTGCCCATACACTGATCATGTGGGTCATCATACACTAATCATGTGACAGATCGTGCACTGATCACGTGGCTGATCATGCACTGATACCATGATTGATCATGCACTGATCACTTGGATATCATGCACTGATCACGTGGCTGATCATACACTGTTCTCGTGTCTGACCATGCACTGCTCACGTGGCTGATCATACACTGCTCACGTAACTGATCATGCACTGATCACGTGGCTATCACGCACTGATCACGTGACTGAACATGCACTGTTCACGTGGCTGATCACACACCTGTCATGTGATATATCATGCACTGATCACGTGGCACTCATGCACTGATCACGTGGCTGATCATACTCTGCTCACGTAACTCAACATGCACACATCACGTTTCTATCATGCACTGCTCACGTGGCTCATCATGGAATGATCACGTAGCTCCCATATACTGGTCACGTGACTGATCATGCACAGATCACGTAAATGATCACGTACTGTTCACGTGACTGATCATGTACTGATCAAGTGACTGATCATGCACTGATCACGTGGCTGATCATGCACTGATCACGTAATTGATCATGCACTTATCATTTGTCTGATCATGCATTGATCACGTGACTGATCATGCAATGATCACGTGACTGATCAAGCACTGATCACGTGGCTACCATGCACTGATCACTTGGCTGGTCATACACAGATCACGTAAATGATCACGCACTGTTCACGTGACTGATCATGTACTGATCACGTGACTGATCATGCACTGATCACGTGGCTGATCATGCACTGATCACGTGGCTGATCATGCACTGATCACGTAATTGATCATGCACTGATCACTTGGCTGGTCATACACAGATCACGTAAATGATCACGCACTGTTCACGTGACTGATCATGCACTGATTACGTAATTGATCATGCACCCATCACGTGGCTGATCATGCAATGATCACCTGACTGACCATGCACTGATCACGTGACTGATCATCCACTGATCAGTTGGCTATCATGCACTTATTACTTGGCTGATCATACACTGATCACGTGACTGATAATGCACTGATCATCTGGCTATCGGGCACTCATTACCTGGCTATCGAGCACTGATCACGTGGTTGATCATACACTGATCACGAGACTGATCATGCACTAATCACGTCTATATCATGCACTGATCACATGACTGCCCATGCACTGATCACCCGGATGATCATACACTGATCATGCGACAGATCATGCACTGATCACGTGGCTATCATGCACTGCTCACGCGGCTGTTCATGCAATGATCACGTAGCTACCATGTACTGGTCACGTGAGTGATCATGCACTGATCACGTAATTGATCATGCACTGATCAGGTGACTTATCATGCACTGTGATCGTTAGTGATCATGCACTGATCACGTGACTGATCATGCACTGATCTCGTGGCTATCATGCACGGCACATGTGGCTGATCATGCAATGATCACCTAGCTACCATATACTGGTCACGTGACTGATCATGCACTGATCACGTAATTGATCATGCACTGATCATGTGGCTGATCATGCACTGATCACGTGGCTGATCACACATGTATCACGTGACTGATCATGCACTGATCACGTGGCTCTCATGCACTGATCATGTGGCTGTCATGCACTGATCACGTGGCTATCATGCACTGATCACGTAATTGTTCATGCACTGATCATGTGGCTGATCATGCACTGAAAACGTGGCTGATCATACAATGATCACATAACTGATCATGCACTGATCACGTGATTGATCATGCACTCATCACGTGGCTGTCATGCACTGATCACTTGGCTGGACATACACTGATCACCTGCCTGGTCATGCACTGATCACGTGGCTGATCATGCACTGATCACGTGACTGATCATGCACTGATCTCGTGTCTGATCATGCACTGATCACGTGGCTATCATGCACTTCTCAGGTGGCTGATCATGTGATGATCACGCAGCTACCATGTACTGGTCACATGACTGATCATGCACTGATAACGTGACTGATCATGCAGTGATCACGTGGCTATCATGCACTACTCACGTGGCTGATCATGCAATGATCATGTAGCTACCATGTACAAGTCACGTGAATGATCATGCACCCATCAGGTGACTGATCATGCACTGATCACGTCGCTATCATGCACTGATCACAAGACTGATCATGCACTGTTCACGTCTATATCATGCACTGATCACATGACTGCCCATGCACTGATCACGTGGATGATCATACACTAATCTTGTGACAGATCATGCACTGATCACGTGGCTGATCATGCACTGATACCGTGACTGAGCATGGACTGATCACATGACTCTCATGTAGTGATCACGTGACTTAATGGCGCTGATCATGTGACTGATCATGCGCTGATCATGTTTGCTATCAAACATTGATCATGTGCCTCTGGAGGCAATAAACAAAGAGCTGAGTAGGCACGAATCAAACAGTCAGCAGGCAATAATCATGGAACTCAGGTGTGAGGAATCATGCTGCTCAGCTGGCAATAATCAAGCAGCTGAGCAGGCAGGAATTACGCAGCACAGCTGGCAATTGTCAAGCAGATGACAGGCAGGAATCGTGCAGCTCAGCTGGCAATTGTCAAGCAGATGAGCAGACAGTAATCACGCAGCTCAGCAGGCCCAGATCACGTGACTGAGCATGCACTGTTCACGTGGCTGATCATACACTGATCACGTGATTGATCATGCACTGATCACTTGGATATCATGCACTGATCACGTGGCTGATCATACACTGTTCTCGTGTCTGAGCATGCACTGCTCACGTGGCTGATTATACACTGCTCACGTAACTGATCATGCACTGATCACGTGGGTATCATGCACTGATCACGTGGCTGAACATGCACTGTTCACGTGGCTGATCACACACCTGTAACGTGACATATCATGCACTGATCACGTGGCACGCATGCACTGCTCACGTGGCTGATCATACCCTGCTCACGTAACTCATCATGCACACATCACGTTTCTATCATGCACTGCTCACGTGGCTCGTCACGGAATGATCACGTAGCTCCCATATACTGGTCACATGACTGATCATGCACAGATCACGTCAATGATCATGCACTGTTCACGTGACTGATCATGTACTGATCACGTGACTGATCATGCACTGATCACGTGGCTGATCATGCACTGATCACGTAATTGATCATGCACTTATCATTTGGCTGATCATGCACTGATCACGTGGCTGATCATACACTGATCACGTGACTGATCATGCACTGATCACGTGGCTATCATGCACTGATCACTTAGCTGGTCATACACTGATCACATGACTGATCATGCACTGTTCACGTGACTGATCATGTACAGATCACGTGAATAATCATGAAGTGTTCACGTGGCTATCCTGCACTGATCACGTGGATATCATGCACTGATCACGTAGCTGATCACCACGTAACCCGTGACTGATCACGCACTTATCACGTGGCTATCGTGCACTGATCACGTGGCTATCATGCACTGATCACGTGGCTGATCATGCAATGATCACGTAGCTACCATGCACTGGTCACTTGACTGATCATGCACTGATCAGGTAATTGATCATGCACTAATCACGTGACAGATCATGCACAGATCACGTGACTGATCATGCACAGATCACGTGACTGATCATGCACTGATCACGTGGCTATCATGCACTGATCACGTGGCTGATCAGGCAATGATCACATAGCTACCATGTACTGGTCACGTGACTGATCATGCACTGATCACGTAATTGATCATGCACTGATCATGTGGCTGATCATGCACTGATCACGTGGCTGATCATACACTGAACACATAACTGATCATGCACTGATCACGTGACTGATCATGCACTGATCACGTGTCTGTCATGCACTGATCACTTGGCTGGATATACACTGATCACCTGCCTGGTCATGCACTGATCACGTGGCTGATCATGCACTGATCACGTGACTGACCATGCACTGATCTCGTGTCTGTCATGCACTGATCACGTGGCTGATCATGCACTGATCACGTAATTGATCCTGCACTGAACACGTGGCTCATCATGCACTGATCACGTGGCTGATCACACATGTATCATGTGACTGATCATGCACTGATCACGTGGCTCTCATGCACTGATCACGTGGCTGTCATGCACTGATCACGTGGATATCATGCACTGATCACGTGGCTGATCACACATGTATCACGTGACTGATCATGCACTGATCACGTGGCTCTCATGCACTGATCACGTGGCTGTCATGCACTGATCACGTGGATATCATGCACTGATCACGTGGCTGATCACACACGTATCACATGACTGATCATGCACTGATCACGTGGCTATCATGCACTGATCCCGTGGCTATCATGCACTGATCACGTGGCTGATCAGGCAATGATCACGTAGCTACCATGTACTGGTCACGTGACTGATCATGCACTGATGACGTAATTGATCATGCACTGATCATGTGGCTGATCATGCACTGATCACGTGGCTGATCATACACTGATCACATAACTGATCATGCACTGATCACGTGACTGATCATGCACTGATCACGTGGCTATCATGCAATGATCACTTCACTGGACATACACTGATCACGTGCCTGGTCATGCACTGATCACGTGGCTGATCATGCACTGATCACGTGACTGATCATGCACTGTTCACGTCTATATCATGCACTGATGACATGACTGCCCATGCACTGATCACGTGGATGATCATACACTAATCTTGTGACCGATCATGCACTGATCCCGTGGCTGATCATGCACTGATACCGTGACTGAGCATGGACTGATCACATGACTATCATGTAGGGATCACGTGACTTAATGGCGCTGATCATGTGACTGATCATGCGCTGATCATGTTTGCTATCAAACATTGATCATGTGCCTCTGGAGGCAATAAACAAAGAGCTGAGTAGGCACGAATCAAACAGTCAGCAGGCAATAATCATGGAACTCAGCTGTGAGGAATCATGCTGCTCAGCTGGCAATAATCAAGCAGCTGAGCAGGCAGGAATTACCCAGCACAGCTGGCAATTGTCAAGCAGATGACAGGCAGGAATCGTGCAGCTCAGCTGGCAATTGTCAAGCAGATGAGCAGACAGTAATCACGCAGCTCAGCAGGCCCAGATCACGTGACTGAGCATGCACTGTTCACGTGGCTGATCATACACTGATCACGTGATTGATCATGCACTGATCACTTGGATATCATGCACTGATCACGTGGCTGATCATACACTGTTCTCGTGTCTGACCATGCACTACTCACGTGGCTGATCATACACTGCTCACGTAACTGATCATGCACTGATCACGTGGCTATCATGCACTGATCACGTGGCTGAACATGCACTGTTCACGTGGCTGATCACACACCTGTCATGTGACATATCATGCACTGATCACGTGGCACTCATGCACTGATCACGTGGCTGATCATACTCTGCTCACGTAACTCATCATGCACACATCACGTTTCTATCATGCACTGCTCACGTGGCTCGTCATGGAATGATCACGTAGCTCCCATATACTGGTCACGTGACTGATCATGCACAGATCACGTAAATGATCACGTACTGTTCACGTGACTGATCATGTACTGATCAAGTGACTGATCATGCACTGATCACGTGGCTGATCATGCACTGATCACGTGGCTGATCATGCACTGGTCACGTAATTGATCATGCACTTATCATTTGGCTGATCATGCACTGGTCACGTGGCTGATCATACACTGATCACGTGACTGATCATGCACTGATCACGTGACTGATCATGCACTGATCACTTGGCTATCATGCACTGATCACTTGGCTGGTCATACACAGATCACGTAAATGATCACGCACTGTTCACGTGACTGATCATGTACTGATCACGTGACTGATCATGCACTGATCACGTGGCTGATCATACACTGATCACGTGACTGATCATACACTGATCACGTGACTGATCATGCACTGATCACGTGGCTATCATGCACTGATCAATTGGCTGGTCATACACTGATCACATGACTGATCATGCACTGTTCACGTGACTGATCATGTACAGTTCACATGAATAATCATGAAGTGTTCACGTGGCTATCCTGCACTGATCACGTGGATATCATGCACTGATCACGTAGCTGATCACACACGTAACACGTGACTGATCATGCACTTATCACGTGGCTATCGTGCACTGATCACGTGGCTATTATGCACTGATCACGTGACTGATCATGCACAGATCAGGTAATTGATCATGCACTGATCACGTGACTGACCATGCACAGATCACGTGACTGATCATGCACAGATCACGTGACTGATCATGCAGTGATCACGTGCCTATCATGCACTGCTCACGTGGCTGATCATGCAATGATCACGCAGCTACCATGTACTGGTCACATGACTGATCATGCACTGATTACATAATTGATCATGCACTGATCACCTGGCTTATCATGCATTGATCATGTGACTGATCATGTGCTGATCATGTTTGGTGTCACACACTGATCATGTGCCTCTGGAGGCAATGAACATAGAGCTGAGTAGGCAGGAATCAGTCAGGAGGCTATAATCATGGAACTCACCTCTGAGAAATCAGGCTGCTCAGCTGGCAAAATGAAGTAGATGAGCAGGCAGGAATTACGCAGCACAGGTGGCAATTGTCAAGGAGATGACAGGCAGGAATCGTGCAGCTCAGCTGGCAATTGTCAAGCAGATGAGCAGACAGGAATCACGCAGCTCAGCAGGCCCTGATCACGTGACTGAGCATGCACTGTTCACGTGGCTGATCACACACCTATCACGTGACTGATCATGCACTGATCATGTGACTGATCATGCACTGATGACGTGGCTTTCATGCACTGATCACTTGGCTGGACATACACTGATCACGTGCCTGGTCATGCACTGACACGTGGCTGATCATGCACTGATCACGTGACTGATCATGCAATGATCTCGTGTCTGATCATGCACTGATCACGTGGCTATCATGCATTGCTCACGTGGCCTGTCATGCAGTGATCACGTGGCTATCATGCACTACTCACTTGGCTGATCATGCAATGATCATGTAGCTACCATGTACAGGTCACGTGAATGATCATACACCCATCAGGTGACTGATCATGCACTGATCACGTTTCTATCATGCACTGCTCACGTGCCTCGTCATGGAATGATCACGTAGCTCCCATATACTGGTCACGTGACTGATCATGCACAGATCACGTAAATGATCACCCACTGTTCACGTGACTGATCATGTACTGATCAAGTGACTGATCATGCACTGATCACGTGGCTGATCATGCACTGATCACGTAATTGATCATGCACTTATAATTTGTCTGATCATGCATTGATCACGTGACTGATCATGCACTGATCACGTGGCTATCATGCACCGATCACTTGGCTGGTCATACACAGATCACGTAAATGATCACGCACTGTTCACGTGACTGATCATGTACTGATCACGTGACTGATCATGCACTGATCACGTGGCTGATCATGCACTGATCACGTGGCTGATCATGCACTGATCACGTAATTGATCATGCACTTATCATTTGTCTGATCATGCATTGATCACGTGACTGATCATGCAATGATCACGTGATTGATCATGCACTGATCACGTGGCTATCATGCACTGATCACTTGGCTGGTCATACACAGATCACGTAAATGATCACGCACTGTTCACATGACTGATCATATACTGATCACGTGACTGATCATGCACTGATCACGTGGCTGATCATGCACTGATCACGTGGCTGATCATGCACTGATCACGTAATTGATCATGCACTTATCATTTGGCTGATCATGCACAGATCACGTAAATGATCATGCACTGTTCACGTGACTGATCATGCACAGATCACGTGACTGATCATGCACAGATCACGTGACTGATCATGCACTGATCACGTGGCTATCATGCACTGATCACGTGGCTGATCAGGCAATGATCACATAGCTACCATGTACTGGTCACGTGACTGATCATGCACTGATCCACGTAATTGATCATGCACTGATCATGTGGCTGATCATTGCACTGATCACGTGGCTGATCATACACTGAACACATAACTGATCATGCACTGATCACGGACTGATCATGCACTGATCACGTGTCTGTCATGCACTGATCATTGGCTGGATATACACTGATCACCTGCCTGGTCAATGCACTGATCACGTGGCT
Source organism: Bos taurus (assembly GCF_002263795.3). NCBI lineage: Eukaryota > Metazoa > Chordata > Mammalia > Artiodactyla > Bovidae > Bos > Bos taurus. Next base: position 166,649 of record NW_020191190.1, read on the forward strand.
GATCATGCACTGATCACGTGACTGGACCATGCACTGGATCTCGTGTCTGTCATGCACTGATCACGTGGCTGATCATGCACTGATCACAGTAATTGATCCTGCACCTGAACACGTGGCTCATCATGCACTGTTCACGTGGCTGATCACACATGTATCATGGACCTGATCATGCACTCCGTCCCACGTGGCTCTCATGCACTGGATCACGTGGCTTGTCATGCACTGATGCACGTGGATATCCATGCACTGATCACGGGCTGATCACACATGTATCACGTGACTGATCATGCACTGATCACGGGCTCTCCATGCACTGATCACGTGGCTGTCATGCACTGATCACGTGGATATCATGCACTGATCACGTGGCTGATCACACACGTATCACTTGACTTATCATGCACTGATCACGTGGCTATCATGCACTGATCACGTGGCTATCATGCACTGATCACGTGGCTATCAGGCAATGATCACGTAGCTACCATTACTGGGTATCATCACCTGCCCCTTCT
>NW_020191191.1:0-19991 GCF_002263795.3 Bos taurus
TGGTTGATCATAGCACTGATCACGTGGCAGTTCATGAACTAATCACAAGAGCTGATCATACACTGATCACGTGACTGTGCATGCACTGATCACGTGTCTGATCATACACTGATCACGAGACTGCACATGCACTGATCACGTGGCTGATCATGAACTGATCACGAAGCTGATCATACACTGATCACGTGACCATGGATGCACTGATCACGTGGCTGAACATGCACAGATCACGTGGCTGATTATTCACTGATCACGTGGCTGATCATGCACTCATCATCACGTGTCTGATCATACATGATCTCATTACTGAAAATGCACTAATCACGTGCCTGATCATGCACTGATCACGTGGCTCATCATGCACTGATCACGAAGCTGATCATGCACTGATCACGTGACCATGGATGCACTGATCACGTGGCTGAACATGCAAAGATCACGTGGCTGATCATTCACTGATCACGTGGCTGATCATGACTCATCACGTGTCTGATCATACACTGATCACGTGGCTCATCATGCACTGATCACAAAGCTGATCATGCACTGATTACGTGACTGTGCATGCACTGATCACTTGGCTGATCTTGCACTGTTCATGTGGCTGATCATGCACTTATCACGTGGTTGATCATACACTGATCACGTGGGTGTTCATGAACTAATCACGAAGCTGATCATACACTGATCACGTGACTGTGGATGCACTGATCACGTGCCGGATCATACACTGATCACGAATCTGTACATGCACTGATCACGTGGCTGACCATGCACTGAGCACGAAGCTGATCATACACTGATCACATGTCTGTGCATGCACTGAACCCGTGGCTGAACATGCAATGATCACGTGGCTGATCATGCACTGATCATGAGGCTGTTCATGCACTCATCATGTGTCTGATTATACACTGACCACATTACTGATAATGCACTGAACACGTGCCTGATCATGCACTGATCACGTGGCTCATCATGCACTGATCACGAGCTGATCATACACTGATTACGTGACTGTGCATGCACTGATTACTTGGCTTATCTTGCACTGTTCATGTGGCTGATCATGCACTGATCACGTGGTTGATCATACACTGATCACGTGACTGTGCATGCACTGAACAGCTGGCTGATCATGCACTGATCATCTGCCTGATCATACACTGATCACGGGACTGTGCATGCACTGATCACGTGGCTGATCATGCACTGATCACGTGGGAGATAATGCCCTGATCACGTGGCTGATCATGCACTCTTCACGTGCCTGATCAAGCACTGATCACTTGGCTGACAATGCACTGATCACGAAGCTGATCATACACTGATCACGTGTCTGTGCTTGCACTGAACCCGTGGCTGAACATGCAATGATCACGTGGCTGATCATGCACTGATCACGAAGATGATCATACAATGGTCACTGTGTGCACTGATACGTGGCTGATCATACAGTGATCACGTGGCTGATCATGCACTGATTACATGGCTGATCATGCACTGATCACGTAGCTATCATGCACTGATAACATGGCTATCATGCACTGATCACGTGGCTGATCATACCCTGATCATGAGGCTGTTAATGCACTCATCACGTGTCTGATCATACACTGATCACATTACTGATAATGCACTGAACACGTGACTGATCACGCACTGATCACGTGGCTGATCATGCACTGACCAAGAAGCTGATCATACACTGATCACGTGACTGTGCATGCACTGATCACGTGGCTGATCATGCACTGATCACGTGGCTGATCATGCACTGATCACATGGCTGATCATACACTGATCACGTGGCTGTGCATGCACTGATCACGAAGCTGATCATACACTGATCACGTGACTGTGCATGCACTGATCACGTGGCTGAACATGCACTGATCACGTGGGTGATCATGCACTGATGACATGGCTGATCATACACTGATCACGTGACTGATCATGCACTAATCACGTTGCAAATCATGCACTGATCCCGCGGCTGATCATAGACTAATCATCAGGCTGTTCATGCACTCATCACGTGGGAGATCATGCCCTGATCACGTGGCTGATCATACCCTGATCACGTGACTGTGCATGCACTGATCACATGGCTGAGCATGCAATGATCACGTGGCTGATCATGCACTGATCACGTGGCTGATCGTGCACTGATCACTTTGGAGATCATGCACTGATCACGTGGCTGATCATGCACTGATCATGTGACTGATCAGGCACTCTTCACGTGCCTGATAATGCACTGATCACGTGGCTGACCATGCACTGATCGCGAAGCTGATCATACACTGATCTCGTGACTGTGCATGCACTGATCACGTGGCTGAACATGCACTGATCATGTGGGTGATCATCCTCTGATCACATGGCTGATCATACACTGATCACGTAACTGATCATGCACTAATCACGTTGCGGATCATGCACTGATCACGCGGCTGATCATACCCTGATCATGAGGCTGTTCATGCACTCATTACATGTCTGATCATACACTGATCACATTACTGAAAATGCACTGATCACGTGCATGATCATGCACTGATCACATGGCTCATCATGCACTGAACACGAAGCTGAACATGCACTGATTACGTAACTGTGCATGAACTGATCACTTGGCTGATCTTGCACTGTTCATGTGGCTGATCAAGCAATGATCAGGTCGTTTATCATACACTGATCACGTGGCTGTTTATGAATTAATCACGAAGCTGATCATACACTGATCACGTGACTGTGGATGCACTGATCATGTGCCTGATCATACACTGATCACGAGACTGCACATGCACTGATCACGTGGCTGATCATGAACTAATCACGAAGCTGATCATACACTGATCACGTGACTGTGGATGCACTGATCACGTGGCTGATCATGCACTGATCACGTGGCTGATCATGCACTGATCACGTCGGAGATGATGCACAGATCACGTGGCTGATCATGCACTCTTCACGTGCCTGATGATGCACTGATCACGTGGCTGACCATGCACTGATCACGAAGCTGATCATACACTGATCACGTGTCTGTGCTTGCACTGAACCCGTGGCTGAACATTCAATGATTACGAGGTTGATCATGCACTGATCACGAAGCTGATCATACAATGGACATGTGACTGTGCATGCACTGATCACGTGGCTGAACATGCACTGATCACGTGGGTGATCATACAGTGATCACGTGGCTGATCATACACTGATCACGTGACTGATCATGCACTTATCACGTTGCGGATCATGCACTGATCACGCAGCTGATCATAGACTGATCATGAGGCTGTTCATGCTCTCATCACGTGTCTGATCATACACTGATCACATTACGGATAATGCACTGAACACGTGCCTGATCATGCACTGAACACGTGGCTCATCATGCACTGATGAAGAAGCTGATCATACACTGATTACCTGACTGTGCATGCACTGATCACTTGGCTGATCTTGCACTGTGCATGTGGTTGATCATGCACTGATCACGTGGCTGATCATGCACTGATCACGTGGGTGATCATGCACTGATCACATGGCTGATCATACACTGATCACGTGCCTGATCAGGCACTGATCATGTGGCTGATCATGCACTGAAGACGAAGCTGATCATACACTGATCATGGGACCATGCATGCAATGATCACGTGGCTGATTATGCACTGATCAGGTGGGTGATCATCTTCTGATCTCATGGCTGATCATACACTGATCACGTAACTGATCATGCACTAATCACGTTGCGGATCATGCACTGATCACGCGGCTGATCATACACTGATCATGAGGCTGTTCATGCACTCATTACGTGTCTGATCATACACTGATCACATTACTCAAAATGCACTGATCACGTGCCTGATCATGCACTGATCACATGGCTTATCATGCACTGATCACGAAGCTGAACATGCACTGATTACGTGACTGTGCATGAACTGATCACTTGGCTGATCTTGCACTGTTCCTGTGGCTGATCATGCAACAATCAAGTGGTTTATGATACACTGATCACGTGGCTGTTCATGAATTAATCACGAAGCTGATCATACACTGATCACGTGACAGTGCATGCACTGAACACGTGCCTGATCATACACTGATCACGAGACTGCACATACACTGATCACGTGGCTGATCATGAACTGATCACGAAGCTGATCATACACTGATCACGTGGCTGATCATGCACTGACACGTCGGAGATCAAGCACAGATCACGTGGCTGATCATGCACTCTGCACGTGCCTGATGATGCACTGATTATGTTGCTGACCATGCACTGATCACGAAGCTGATCATACACTGATCACGTGTCTGTGCATGCACTGAACCCGTGGCTGAACATGCAATGATTACGAGGCTGATCATGCACTGATCACGATGCTGATCATACATGAAAGGACATGTGACTGGGCATGCACTGATCACGTGGCTGAACATAGAATGATCACGTGACTGTGCATGAACTTATCATGTGGCTGAACATGCACTGATCACGTGGGTGATCATGCACTGATCACATGGATGATCATACACTGATCACGTGACGTCTGTCATGCACTTATCACGTTGCGGATCATGCACTGATCACGCAGCTGATCATAGACTGATCATGAGGCTGTTCATGCACTCATATCGTGTCTTATCATACACTGATCACATTACGGATAATGCACTGAACACGTGCCTGATCATGCACTGAACACGTGGCTCATCATGCACTGATGAAGAAGCTGATCATACACTGATTACCTGACTGTGCATGCACTGATCACTTGGCTGATCTTGCACTGTGCATGTGGCTGATCATGCACTGATCACGTGGCTGATCATGCACTGATCACGTGGGTGATCATGCTCTGATCACGTGGCTGATCATACACTTATCACATGACTGATCATGCACTAATCCCGTTGCGGATCATGCACTGATCACGCAGCTGATCAATACACTGGTCATGAGGCTGTTCATGCACTCATCACGTGTCTGATCATACACTGATCACATTACTGAAAATGCACTGATCACGTGACTCATCATGCATTGATCACGTGGCTTATCATGCACTGATGAATAAGCTGATCATACACTGATTACTTGACTGTGCATGCACTGATCACTTGGCTGATCTTGCACTGTTCATGTGGCTGATAATGCACTGATCACGTGACTGATCATGCACTGATCACGTGGGTGATCATGCTGTGATTACGTGGCTGATCATACACTGACCACGTGACTGATCATGCACTAATCACGTTGCGGATCATGCACTGATCATGCAGCTGATCATACACTGACCATGAGGCTGTTCATGCACTCATCATGTGTCTGATTATACACTGATCACATTACTGATAATGCACTGAACACGTGCCTGATCATGCACTGATCACATGGCTGATCATGCACTGATCACGAAGCTGATCATACACTGATCTCGTGACAGTGCATGCACTGATCACGTGGCTGATCATGCACTCATCACCTGGCTGATCATGCAGTGATAACTTTGCTATCATACACTTATCAACGTGACTGATCATGCACACTTGACGTGCCTGATCATGGACTGATCACGTGGCGGACCATGCACTGATCACGAAGCTGATCATACACTGATCACGTGACTGTTCATGCAATGACCATGTGGCTGAACATGCAATGATCACGTGGCTGACCATGCACTGATCACGTGGTTGATCATGCACTTATCACTTTGGAGATCATGCACTGATCACGTGGCTGATCATGCACTCTTCACGTGCCTGATCATGCACTAATAATGTGGCTGACCATGCACTGATCACGAAGCTGATCATGCACTGATCACATGGCTGATCATACACTGATCACGTGACTGATCATGCACTAATCACGTTGCGGATCATGCACTGATCACGCGGCTGATCATAGACTGATCATGAGGCTGTTCATGCACTCATCACGTGTCTGATCATACACTGATCACATTACGGATAATGCACTGAACACGTGCCTGATCATGCATTGATCAGGTGGCTCATCATGCACTGATCACGTGGCTCATCATGCACTGATGAAGAAGCTGATCATACACTGATTACCTGACTGTGCATGCACTGATGACTTGGCTGATCTTGCACTGTACATGTGGCCGATCATGCACTGATCACGTGGTTGATCATACACTGATCACGTGGCTGATCATGAACTACTCACTAAGGTGGTCATACACTGATCACCTGACTGTGCATGCACTAATCACAAGGCTGATCATGCACTGATCACGTGGCTGATCATGCACTGATCACTTGCCTGATAATACACTGATCACGAGACTGCACATGCACTGATCACGTGGTTGATCATGCACTGATCATGAAGCTGATCATACACTGATCACGTGACTGTGCATGCACTGATCAGTGGCTGATCATGCACTGATCACGAAGCTGATCATACACTGATCACGTGACTCTGCATGCAGTGATTACGTGGTCATCATGCACTGATCACCTGGCTGATCATGCACTGATAACCTTGCTTTCATACACTATTATGTGAATGATCATGCACTCTTCATGTGCCTGATCAAGCACTGATCACGTGGCTGACCATGCACTGATGACGAAGCTGATCATTACACTGATCACCTGACTGTGCATGGCACTGATCACGTGGCTGAACATGCAATGATCACGTGGGAGAACATGCACTGATCACGTGGCTGAATCATTCACTCTTCACTTGCCTGATCAAGTACTGATCACGTGCCTGACCAGGCACTGATCACGTGGCTGACCATGCACTGATCACGAGCTGATCATACCACTGATCACGTGACTGTGCATGCACTGACCATGTGGCTGAACATGCACTTATCACGTGGATGATCATGCGCTGATAACCTGGCTATCATACACTGATCACGTGACTGATTATGCACTCTTCACGTGCCTGATCATGCACTGATCACTTGGCTGATAATGCACTGATCACTGCCTGATCATGCACTGATCACATGGCTGATCATACACTGAACACGTGCGTGATCATACACTGATCACGTGACCCATCCATGCACTGATCACGAAGCTGATCATACACTATTTCTGACTGTGCATGTACTGATCACTTGGCTGATCTTGCAGTGTTCATGTGGCTGATCATGCACTGATCAAGTGGTTGATCATACACTGATCACGTGCTGATCATGATTCTAATCACGAAAGATGATCATACACTGATCACTGACTGTACATGCACTGATCACAAGGCTGATCATGCACTGATCACGTGGGCTGATCATGCCACTGATCACGTGGGCTGATCAGGTCACTGATCAGGAAGCTGATCATGACACTGATCACGTGAACTGGTGCATGCACTGATCACGTGGCTCATTCATGCACTGATCAACCTAGCTGATCATGCATTGATAAACTTGCTGTCATACACTGATTTACGTGACTGATCATGCACTCTTTCACGAGCCTGATCATGCACTGATCACGTGCTGACAATGCACTGATGACGAAGCTGATCATATACACTGATCAACGGTGACTGTCATGCACTGATCACTTGGCTGAAAATGCAATGATCACGTGGCTGAATCATGGGCTGATCACGTGGCTGATCATGGCACTCATCACGTGGGAGATCATGCACTGATCATTCTGGCTGTCCATGCACTGATTCAGGAAGCTGATCATACGCTAATCACGTGACTGTGCATGCACTGATCTCATGGCTCATCATGCACTGATCACGTGACTGACTCTGCCGGGGTCACGTGGCTATCATGCACTGATCACGTGCTGATCATACCCTGATCTCTAAGCCTGATCATACACGATCACGTGACTGATCATGCACTGATTAATCATGTGCTGGTCACCTGGCTATCATGCCCTGATCACGTGGCTGATCATACACTGATCATGTGACTGATCATGCACTGATCACATGCCTGATCATGCACTGATCACATGCCTGATCATGCACTGATCACAGTGACTGATCATGCACTCATCACCTGCCTGATCATGCACTCATCACGTGGCTGAACATGCACTGATCACGAAGCTGATCATACACTGGTCACGTGACTGTGGCATGCACTGATCACGTGATGATCATGCACTGATCACAGTGGCTGACATGCACTGATAACGTAGCTATCATGCAATGATACATGGCTAACATGCACTGATCCCATGGCTCATCATGCACTGATACGTGATTGATCATGCCAGGGGTCACGTGGCTATCATGCACTGATCACGTGGCTGATCATACACTGATCCATGGGACTGATTATGCACTGATCAACAGGCCTGATCAGTAACGATACGTGCCTGATCATGCACTTATCACGTGACTGATCATGCATTCATCACTGCCTGATCGTGCACTGATCACGTGGCTGATTCGTGCACTGATCACGATGCTCCATAATACACTGGTCACATGAATGTGCAATGCACTGATCACGTGGCTGATCAGTCAGTGATCACGTGGCTGATCATGCACTGATTACGTGGCTGATCATGCTCTGATCACAGTGCTATCATGCATTGATCACATGGCTATTGCACTGATCCCATGGCTCATCATGCACTGATCACGTGACTGATCAGCACTGAATCTCGGGTTGATGATGCACTGATCATGAAGCTGATCATACACTGATCACGTGACTGTTCATGCACTGATCACGTGACTGATCATGCACTGATCCCATGGCTGATATGCACTGATCATGTGACTGATCATACACTGGGTCACGTGCTATCATGCACTGATCACGTGGCTGATCATTCACTCTTCACTTTGCCTGATCAAGCAATGATCACGTGCTGACCAGGCACTGATCACGTGCTGAACCATGCACTGATCACGAGCTCATCATACATGATCACGTGACTGTGCATGCACTGACCATGTGCTTGAACATGCCACTTATCACGTGGATGATCATGCGCAGATAACCTGGCTATCATACACTGATCACGTGACTGATTATGCACTCTTCACGTGCCTGATCATGCACTGATCACTTGGCTGATAATCACTGAATCACCTGCCTGATCATGCACTGATCACATGGCTGATCATACACTGAACACGTGCGTGATCATGCACTGATCACTGACCCATCATGCACTGATCACGAAGCTGATCATACACTGATTACCTGACTGTGCATGTACTGATTACTTGGGCTGATCTTGCACTGTTCATGTGGCTGATCATGCACTGATCAAGTGGTTGATCATACACTGATCACGTGGCTGATCATGATCTAATCACGAAGGTGATCATACACTGATACACGTGACTGTACATGCACTGATCACAAGGCTGAATCAATACACTGATCACGTGGCTGATCATGCACTGATCACGTGCCCTGATCATACAGTGATCACGACACTGCACATGCACTGATCACGTGGCTGATCAGGCACTGATCACGAGCTGAAAATGCAGTGATCACGTGCCTGATCATGCACTGATCACGTGGCTCATCATGCACTGATCACGAAGCTGATCATACACTGATTACGTGACTGGTGCGTGCACTGATCACTTGGATGATCTTGCACTGTTCATGTGGCTGATTCATGCACTGATCACGTGGTTGATCATATACTGATCACGTGGCTCTTCATGAACTAATCACGAAGCTGATCATACACTGATCACGTGACTGTGGATGCACTGAATCCCTTGGCTGAACATGCAAAGATCACCTGGCTGATCAATGCACTGATCAGGAAGCTCATCATACACTGATTACGTGACTGTGCCTACACCAATCACTTGACTGATCTTGCACTGTTCATGTGGCTGATCATGCCCTGATCACGTGGTTGATCATACACTGATCACGTGGCTGATCATGAATTAATCACGAAGCTGATCATACACTGATCACGTGACTCTGCATGCACTGATACGTGGCTGATCATGCACTGATCACGTGGCTGATCATCACTGATCATGAGGCTGTGAATGCACTTCATCACGTGTCTGATCATACACTGATCACTTTTCTGAATAATGCACTGAACACGTCCTGATCATGCACTGGTCACGTGGCTCATCATGCACTGATCACGAAGCTCATCATACACTGATTATGTGACTGTTGCCTGCACTGATCACTGGCTGATCTTGCACTGTTCATGTGGCTGATCATGCACTGATCACGTGGCTGACCATGCACTGATCACGAAGCTGATCATACACTGGTCACGTGACTGTGCATGCACTGATCACGTGGCTGAACATACAGTGATCACGTGGCTGATCATGCACTGATTACATGGCTGATCATGCACTGATCACGTAGCTATCATGCACTGATAACATGGCTATCATGCACTGATCACGTGGCTGATCATACACTGATCATGAGGCTGTGAATGCACTCATCACGTGTCTGATCATACACTGATCACTTTTCTGATAATGCACTGAACACGTGCCTGATCATACACTGGTCACGTGGCTCATCATGCACTGATCACGAAGCTCATCATACACTGATTATGTGACTGTGCATGCACTGATCACTTGACTGATCTTGCACTGTTCATGTGGCTGATCATGCACTGATCACTGGTTGATCATACACTGATCACGTGGCTGATCATGAACTAATCACGAAGGTGACATACACTGATCACGTGACTCTGCATGCACTGATAAGGTGGCTGATCATAACACTGATCACGTGCCTGATCATACACTGATCACGAGACGGCACATGCACTGATCACGTGGCTGATCATAGAGTGATCACGTGGCTGATCATGCACGATTAGGTGGCTGATCATGCATTGATCACGTGACTGATTATGCACTGATTGCGTAGCTGTCATGCCCTGATCACATGAGTTCGCATGCCATGATCATGTACTGATCATGCACTGATCATGAAGGGCAGATGATGCACTGATTACGTGGTTAATCATACACTAACCAGTGGCTGATCATGCACTAATCACTTTTGCGGGATCATGCACTGATCACGAAGCTGATTCTTACACGGATCACGTTTACTGTGCATGCACTGATCACGTGGCTGATCATGCACTGATCATGTGGCAGATCATGCCACTGATCACGTGGTTAATCTACACTAACCAAGTGGCTGATCATGCACTAATCACGTTGTGGGAGCCATGCACTGATCAATGTGGCTGATCATACACTGATTCACATCGCTGATCAGGAACTGATCACGTGACTTAGCATGCAGTGATCTCGTGTCTGAATGGTGCTGATCATGTGACTAATCAAGAACTGATCACGTGGCTATAATGCACTGATCACGTGACTGCGCATGCACTGATCATGTGGATGATCATACACTTGATCACGTACTGATCAGCACTGATCACGTGACTGATCATTCACTGATCACGTGGCTATCATGCACTGATCACGTGACTGCCACATTGCACTGTTCACGTAATTGTAGGCAATGATCACGTGGCTATCATGCACTGATCACGTGTCTATCATGCACTGAACTCGTGGCCTGATCATACACTGATCACGTGTCTGCCCATGCACGAATCACGTTGGACTGCACATTCACTGACCATGTTAATTGAAGGCAATGATTAACGTGGGCTGTCATGCACTGATCACGGGGCTGATCATGCACTCCTCATGTGACTGAGCATGCACTGATCACGTAGATATCATGCATTGAATCACTTGTCTATCATTGCACTGAACACATGGCTGTTTCATACACTGATCACGTGTCTGCACATGCCACTGATCACGTGACTGCGCATTAACTGACACGTACCTGTTCATGCCACTGTTGACGTGGCTATCATGCACTGATTACATGTCTTATCATTCACTGATCACATGACTCCGCATGAACTGACACATACCTGTTTCATGCAATGTTTACGTGCTATCATGCACTGTTCACGTGGCTGATCATGCCATTGATCACGTGACTGATTATGCACTGATTGCATAGCTGTCATGCACTGCTCACATGACTGCGCATTCCATGATCACGTGACTGATCATTGCACTGATTACCTTGCGTATTCATGCACTGATCACCTGACGGCGCATTAACTGATCACGATGGTTATACATATTACTGATCGAAAGGACAGATCATGCACTAATCACGTGGCTGACCATGCACTGGTCTTGTGACTTGATGCACTCATCACATAGCTATCATGCATTGTTCACTTGGCTATCATGCACTGAACACGTGGATGATCATACACTGATCACGTGATTGCACATGCACTGATCACGTGGCTGATCATACAGTGATCATGTGGCTGATCATGCACTGATTACGTGGCTGATCAATGCACAGATCACGTAGCTATCATGCACTGAACACATGATCATGCACTGATCACGTGACTGATCATGCACTGATCACGTCGCTGATCATCCACTAATCACGTGCCTGATCATGCACTGATCACGTGGCTGATTATGCATTGATCACGAAGCTGATCATACACTGATCACGTGACAATGCATGCACTAATCACATGGCTTATGATCCACTGCTCACGTGGGTGATCCTGCACTCATCACGTGGCTGATCATACCCTGATCACGTGGCTGATCATGCACTGATTACGTTGTGGATCATGCACTGATCACGTGGCTGATAATACAGTGATCACGTGGCTGATCATGCACTGATCACGTGGATGATCATACAATGATCACATGACTGATCATGCACTGATCACGAGCCTGACCATGCACTGATCACGTGGCTGAATCATGAAGCTGATCATACACTGATCACATGACTCTGCATGCAATGATCACGTGCTTATATTGCACTGATCACGTGGCTGATCATACACTGATCACGTGGCTGATCATGCAGTAATCACGGTGCGGATTATGCACTAATCACGTGGTTGATCATACACTGATCACGTGTCTATCATGCACTGAATCACATGACTGTGCATTAACTGAAAACGTACCTGTTCATGCACTGTTTACATGGCTATCATGCATGATCACGTGGCTGATCATGCATGATCACGTAACTGATTATGCACTGTTGGCGTAGCTCATGCACTGATCACATGACTGCGCATGCTATGATCACGTGACTGATCATGCACTGATTCACGTGCCTGATCATGAACTGATCACGTGGCTGATCATGCACTGATCACGTGCTTATCATGCACTGATCACGAAGCTGATCATACATTTAACATCTGACGTGCATGCACTAATCACATGGCTGATCATGCACTGGATTTTAGTGGCTGATCATGTGCTGATCACTGTGCTAATCATGCACTAATGCACTGTTGCTTACCATGCACTGATCAATGGCTATCATGCAATGTTCACGTGGCTGATCATGCACTGATCACGTGGCTGATCATACACTCTTCACATGCCTGCGCATGCACTGATCACGTGGACTGATCATGCTCTGATCAGTGGCTATCATGCACTCATCACGTTGTCATCAGCACTGAACACGTGGCTGATCATACACTGATCACGTGTCTTCGCATGCACTAATCACATGACTGCACATGCACTGAGCACGTAATTATAGGCATATCAGGTGGCTACCATGCACTGATCAAGTGTCTGATCATGCATCTCATGTGAGTCAGGCTACACTAATGACGTAGCTATCATGCATTGATCACGTGTCTATCATGCTCTGAACACTGGCTGATCATAAACTGATCACGTGACTGCCGCATGCACTGATCACGTGGCTGGCATCATAGAGTGATCACGTGGCTGATCATGCACTGATTAGGTGGCTGATCATCATTGATCACGTGACTTGATTATGCTGAATGCGTAGCTGTCATGCCCTGATCACATGAGTTCGCATGCCATGATCATGTGACTGATCATGCACTGATCATGAGCAGATGATGCACTGATTACGTGGTTAATCGTACACTAACCACGTGGCTGATCATGCACTAATCACTTTGCGGATCATGCACTGATCACGAAGCTGATCTTACATGATCACGTTACTGTGCAGCACTGATCACTGGCTGATCATGCACTGATATGTGGCAGATCATGCACTGATCACGTGGTTAATCATACACTAACCAAGTGGCTGATCATGCACTAATCACGTTGATGAGCATGCACTGATCAAGTGGCTGATCATACACTGATCACGTCGCTGATCAGGAACTAATGATCACGTGACTTAGCATGCAGTGATCTCGTGTCTGAATGGTGCTGATCATTGACTAATCAAGAACTGATCACGTGGCTATAATGCACTGATCACGTGACTGCGCATACACTGATCATGTGGATGATCATACACTGATCACGTTACTGATCAGGCACTGATCACGTGACTGATCATTCACTGATCACGTGGCTATCATGCACTGATCACGTGACTGCACATGCACTGTTCACGTAATTGTAGGCAATGATCACGTGGCTATCATGCACTGATCACGTGTCTATCATGCAACTGAACTCGTGGCTGATCATACACTGATCACGTGTCTGCCCATGCACGAATCACGTGACCGCACATTCACTGACCACGTAATTGAAGGCAATGATAACGTGGCTTCATGCACTGATCACATGACTGCGCATGCTATGATCACGTGACTGATCATGCACTGATCACGTGCCTGATCATGAACTGAATCACGTGCTGATCATGCACTGATCACGTGGCTTATCATGCACTGATCACGAAGCTGATCATACATTTAACACATGATGTGCATGCACTGATCACATGGCTGATCATGCACTATCATGTGGCTGATCATGCACTGATCACGTGACTGATCATGCTCTGATCAGGTGGCTGTCATGCACTCATCACGTGTCTATCATGCACTGAACACGTGGCTGATCATACACTGATCACGTGTCTTCGCATGCACTAATCACATGACTGCACATGCACTGAGCACGTAATTATAGGGCAATGATCAGGTGGCTACCATGCACTGATCAAGTGTCTGATCATGCAATGCTCATGTGAGTCAGGCTACACTATGACGTAGCTAGCATTGCATTTGATCACGTGTGTCTATCATTGCTGTGCTGCAACACGTGGTTTTTCTGATTCATAAACTGCATCATCGACAGTAGTGACTGCCCGCATTGCACTGATACATGGTGGCTGATCAGTAGGGTATCATCGTGGCTGATTCATGCAGCCCTGATTAGGTGGAATCCATGCCCATTGATCACGTGGACTTGCCCACATGCACTGTACACGTAATTTTGATAGGCCAATGATCCATCGTGGCTAATCATGCACTGATCACGTGTTCTATTCATGCACTGAGCCACGTGGAGTGATCATAAACTCCGATCACAATGACTGCGCATGCACTGATCATGTGGCTGATCATTACACTGATCACGTCGCTGATCAGGAACTGATCCACGTGACTTAGCATGCAGTGATCTCGTGTCTGAATGGTGCTGATCATGTGGACTTAATCAAGAAACATGATTCACGTGGCTATAATGCACTGATCACGTGACTGCGCATGCACTGATCATGTGGATGATCAACACTGATCACGTTACTGATCAGGCACTGATCACGTGACTGATCATTCACTGATCACGTGGCTATCATGCACTGATCACGTGACTGCACATGCATTCACGTAATTGTAGGCAATGATCACGTGGCTATCATGCACTGATCACGTGTCTATAATGCACTGAACTCGTGGCTGATCATACACTGATCACGTGTCTGCCCATGCACGAATCACGTGACCGCACATTCACTGACCACGTAATTGAAGGCAATGATAACGTGGCTGTCATGCACTGATCACATGACTGCGCATGCTATGATCACGTGACTGATCATGCACTGATCACGTGCCTGATCATGAACTGATCACGTGGCTGATCATGCACTGATCACGTGGCTTATCATGCACTGATCACGAAGCTGATCATACATTTAACACATGACTGTGCATGCACTGATCACATGGCTGATCATGCACTGATCATGTGGCTGATCATGCACTGATCACGTGGCTGATCATCCACTCTTCACATGACTGCGCATGCACTGATCACGTGACTGATCATGCTCTGATCAGGTGGCTGTCATGCACTCATCACGTGTCTATCATGCACTGAACACGTGGCTGATCATACACTGATCACGTGTCTTCGCATGCACTAATCACATGACTGCACATGCACTGAGCACGTAATTATAGGCAATGATCAGGTGGCTACCATGCACTGATCAAGTGTCTGATCATGCAATGCTCATGTGAGTCAGGCTACACTAATGACGTAGCTATCATGCATTGATCACGTGTCTATCATGCTCTGAACACGTGGCTGATCATAAACTGATCACGTGACTGCGCATGCACTGATCACGTGGCTGATCATAGAGTGATCACGTGGCTGATCATGCACTGATTAGGTGGCTGATCATGCATTGATCACGTGACTGATTATGCACTGAATGCGTAGCTGTCATGCCCTGATCACATGAGTTCGCATGCCATGATCATGTGACTGATCATGCACTGATCATGAGGCAGATGATGCACTGATTACGTGGTTAATCGTACACTAACCACGTGGCTGATCATGCACTAATCACTTTGCGGATCATGCACTGATCACGAAGCTGATCTTACACGGATCACGTTACTGTGCATGCACTGATCACATGGCTGACCATGCAATGATCATTTGGCAGATCATGCACTGATCACGTGGTTAATCATACACTAACCAAGTGGCTGATCATGCACTAATCACGTTGTGGAGCATGCACTGATCACGTGGCTGATCATACACTGATCACGTCGCTGATCAGGAACTGATCACGTGACTTAGCATGCAGTGATCTCGTGTCTGAATGGTGCTGATCATGTGACTAATCAAGAACTGATCACGTGGCTATAATGCACTGATCACGTGACTGCGCATACACTGATCATGTGGATGATCATACACTGATCACGTTACTGATCAGGCACTGATCACGTGACTGATCATTCACTGATCACGTGGCTATCATGCACTGATCACGTGACTGCACATGCACTGTTCACGTAATTGTAGGCAATGATCACGTGGCTATCATGCACTGATCACGTGTCTATCATGCACTGAACTCGTGGCTGATCATTACACTGATCACGTGTCTGCCCATGCACGAATCACGTGACCGCACATTCATCTGACCACGTAATTGAAGCAATGATAACGTGGCTGTCATGCACTGATCACATGACTGCGCATGCTATGATCACGTGACTGACTGCACTGATCACGTGCCTGATCATGAACTGAATCACGTGGGCTGATCATGCACTGATCACGTGGCTTATCATGCACTGATCACGAAGCTGATCATACATTTAACACATGACTGTGCATGCACTGATCACATGCTGATCATGCACTTGATCATGTGGCTGATCATGCACTGATCACGTGGCTGATTCATCCACTCTTCACATGTCCTGCGCATGCACTGATCACGTGACTGATCATGCTCTGATTCAGGTGGCTGTCATGCACTCATCACGCTGTCTATCATGCACTGAACACGTGGCTGATCATACACTGATCACGTGTCTTCGCATTGCACTAATCACATGACTGCACATGCACTGAGCACGTAATTATAGGCAATGATTCAGGTGGCTACCATGCACCTGATCAAGTGTCTGATCATTGCAATGCTCATGTGAGTCAGGCTACACTAATGACGTAGCTATCATGCATTGATCACGTGTCTATCATGCTCTGAACACGTGGCTGATCATAAACTGATCACGTGACTGCGCATGCACTGATCATGTGGCTGATCATAGAGTGATCACGTGGCTGATCATGCACTGATTAGGTGGCTGATCATGCATTGATCACGTGACTGCACATGCACTGTTCACGTAATTGTAGGCAATGATCACGTGGCTATCATGCACTGATCACGTGTCTATCATGCACTGAGCACGTGGCTGATCATAACTGATCACGTGACTGCGCATGCACTGATCAAGTGGCTGATCATACACTGATCACGTCGCTGATCAGGAACTGATCACGTGACTTAGCATGCAGTGATCTCGTGTCTGAATGGTGCTGATCATGTGACTAATCAAGAACTGATCACGTGGCTATCATGCACTGATCACGTGACTGCGCATGCAATGATCATATGGCTGATCATACACTGATCACGTGACTGCACATGCACTGATCACGTGGCTGATCATACAGAGATCCAGTGGCTGATCATGCACCGATCACGTCGCTGATCATGCACTGATCACGTGACTGCACATGCACTGTTCACGTAATTGTAGGCAATGATCACGTGGCTATCATGCACTGATCACGTGTCTATCATGCACTGAACTCGTGGCTGATCATACACTGATCACGTGTCTGCCCATGCACGAATCACGTGACTGCACATTCACTGACCACGTAATTGAAGGCAATGATAACGTGGATGTCATGCACTGATCACGGGGCTGATCATGCACTCCTCATGTGACTGAGCATGCACTGATCACGTAGATATCATGCATTGATCACTTGGCTATCATGCACTCAACACGTGGATGATCATACACTGATCACGTGATTGCACATGCACTGATCACGTGGCTGATCATACAGTGATCATGTGGCTGATCATGCACTGATTACGTGGCTGATCATGCACAGATCACGTAGCTATCATGCACTGAACACATGGCTATCATGCACTGATCACGTGACTGATCATGCACTGATCACGTCGCTGATCATGCACTGATCACGTGGCTGATCATCCACTAATCACGTGCCTGATCATGCACTGATCACGTGGCTGATTATGCATTGATCACGAAGCTGATCATACACTGATCACGTGACAATGCATGCACTAATCACATGGCTTATGATCCACTGCTCACTTGGTGATCGTGCACTGATCACGTGGCTGATCATACCCTGATCACGTGGCTGATCATGCACTTATCACGAAGCTGATCTTACACGGATCACGTTACTGTGCATGCACTGATCACGTGGCTGATCATGCACTGATCACGTGGATGATCATACAATGATCACATGACTGATCATGCACTGATCACGAGCCTGACCATGCACTGATCACGTGGCTGAACATGCACTGATCAGGAAGCTGATCATACACTGATCACATGACTCTGCATGCAATGATCACGTGGCTCATATTGCACTGATCACTTGGCTGATCATACACTGATCACGTGGCTGATCATGCAGTAATCACGGTGCGGATTATGCACTAATCACGTGGTTGATCATACACTGATCACGTGTCTATCATGCACTGATCACATGACTGTGCATTAACTGAACACGTACGTGTTCATGCACTGTTTACATGGCTATCATGCACTGATCACGTGGCTGATCATGCATTGATCATGTAACTGATTATGCACTGTTGGCGTAGCTGTCATGCACTGATCACATGACTGCACATGCTATGATCACGTGACTGATCATGCACTGATCACGTGCCTGATCATGCACTGATCACGTGGCTGATCATGCACTGATGACGAAGCTGATCATACACTTAACACATGACTGTGCATGCACTGATCACATGGCTGATCATGCACTGATCATGTGGCTGAGCATGCACTGATCACTTAGCTATCATGCATTGATCACTTGGCTATCAGGCCCTGAACACGTGGCTGATCATACACTGATCACGTGACTGCACATGCACTGATCACGTGGCTGATCATACAGAGATCCAGTGGCTGATCATGCACTGATCACGTCGCTGATCATGCACTGATCACGTCATTGATCATGAACTGATCACGTGACTTAGCATGCAGTGATCTCGTGTCTGAATGGTGCTGATCATGTGACTAATCAAGAACTGATCACGTGGCTATCATGCACTGAT
>NW_020191192.1:0-6455 GCF_002263795.3 Bos taurus
GGAAAGCTACCAAAACTTAAACAAGAAGAAATAGACAATCTGAATAGGCCTATATCTGTTAAAGAAATCAAATCAGTAATGAATAAAATACCCAAACAGAAAGTACCAGGCCCAGATGGGTTCACTGGTGAGTTCTACCAAACATTTAAAGAAGAAATTCTACCAATTTTCCACAGTCTCTTCCAGAAAATAGAAGCAGAGGGAATATTTCCTAACTCATTCTATGAAGCCTGCATTACCCTAATATCAAAACGAAAGACATTACAAGAAAAGACAACTACAGACTAATATCTTTCAAATGTCCATGCAAAAATCCTCAACAAAACATTAGCACATCTAATCAAGCATAAGAAGAATGATACACCATGACCAAGTGGGATACCCGGTATGCAAGACTGGTTTAATATCGGAAAATCATTCAGCATAATCCACCACATCAACAAGCTAAAGAAGAAAATGGTTTGCTCATATCAAAAGCTGCAGAAAAGCATTTTTGAGGAGAGTATGTAGGGACTTCCTTCATACTGTTAAGATGCTGAAACTTTGAAATCCTGATTTTGCCCACATCTTCCTGGATGCTACTTCCCTGGTGGCTTTGACGGTAAAATACCTGCCAGCAATGCGGGAAACCCAGTTTCGATCCCCAGGTCGGGAAGAACCCCTGGAGGAGGGCATGGCAAACTAATCCAGTATTCTTGCTGGGAAATGCCATGGACAGAGGAGCCTGGTGGGCTACAGACCATGGGGGTCGCAAAGTGTCGGATACAACTGAGACTAACACTCCCAGATCCTACTGTACTTGAATGGTTAATAAAACCACAGTTCAGTTCAGTTCAGTAGCTCAGTCATGTCCGACTCTCTGCACCCCATGAATCGCAGCACGCCAGGCCTCCCTGTCCATCACCAACTCCCAGTTCACCCAAACTCACGTCCATCGAGTCGGTGATGCCATCCAGCCATCTCATCCTCTGTCGTCCCCTTCTCCTCCTGCCCCCAATCCCTCCCAGCATCAGAGTCTTTTCCAATGAGTCAACTCTGCGCATGAGGTGGCCAAAGTACTGGAGTTTCAGCTTTAGCATCATTCCTTCCAAAGAACATCAAAAAAAAGTCTCTCCTAAACCCTGTTTCAAATTTCTAGTGCCCCCCTCCTCCCTGCAGGAAGCAACAGGATTTATTTTTTAATCTTCACTGTGAGAACCTGGCAGAGCTCCTAGAAGTAAAACTCCTCACTTCAGGGATTCCTTCTAAGACTGGCCTTCTTGGTTTTTAATTTTCAGACTTATCCACACATATAGTTTTTTGATACTTTGATACTAGTTTCAAAGGAGGATTTCTCTTGCAGGTGTCTGCTTAGTAAGTGTGATTCTCTGTAGCTTATCTGTTTCCCCAGTTTTTGTGATAGAAGTTTGCCCTTTGACCTCAGTTCTCTGATGGGTCTAAGAGTTGTTCATTTATTGCTTTTTCAGATCTTTGTTAGGACAAAATGATGGCTTCCAAGTTACTTTATGCTGGACTGGAAATATAGAACAATTTAGAGGGAAAGAGTGGAAGAGAAGACAGTGAGATGAAAAAGTGATACATTTGGATTGCCTGGTGATCCAGTGGTTAAGAATCTGCCTTCCAATGCAGGGACTATGGGTTTCATCCCTGATCAAAGAACTAAGATCCCACATGTGACTAAGCCTCAACTACTGAGCCCAGGTGCCACAACAAAAGATCCTGCATGCCACAGCTCAGACCCAACACTGCCAAATAAATAAATATTTAAAAAAATATACGGGGATAAATTCTTTGGAGTGAAATTGAACAGAATCACAAATGGTCACTGAGTCATTCTAAAGAGTCGTGGCTGTTAATAGGTAGATAGCAACAGCCTCTGTGGTCTGGGTGCTTTGAAGAAAGAAAAGGGATTTCCCACACCTGTTCTTTGCTCAAACTCCTCAGTCTGAACATGGAGGCAATTAAATTTAGAGGTATTTCAGCCCCAAACAGCTAAGAAACAAACAGTCATTCAAATAGATCAAAGATTCAACTACTGTATTAATACATTGTATTCAGGTAAATATTGTTATGCAGTAACGGATAGGCTTTGATTAAATTGTTTCTTTATTCAGAGTTTGGTCAATTAAATTCATTCATTATTCATTCAACAAAGTCCTCCGGATATGCCAGGCACTGTGCTAGAAACAAACATAATTAAGAACACAGTCCCTAACAGGAGGGCACTTCAGCCAGTCAGAGATACAGGCACAGAAACGGAAACTTAGAAAACAACGTGGGGACTTCGCTGGTGGGACAGTGGGTAAGAGTCCGCCTGCCAATGCAGGGGACATGAGTCTGATCCCTGGTCTGGGAAGATCCTAAGTGCCTCTAAGCAACTAAACCCGTGTGCCACAACTGCTTAGCCTACACTCTAGAGCGCAGGAGCCGCAACTACTGAAGCCCACGCCCCTAGAGCCTGTGCCCTGCAACAGAGAAGCCACCTAACCGCAGTGAGAAGCTCAGCACTGCAACGCAGAGTAGCCCCCACTTGCTATAATGACAGCAAACCCCCCACCCGCCCAGCAACAGAGATCTAGTGCAGCCAATAATAATAAAGTAAATGAAAGCAAACAATCTGGCACAATAAACGATAGGAACACAAGCTTACAGAAGGATAAGGAGCGACACCTAATCCAGCCTAGAGCAGGAAGGAAGGAAGAGGAAAGAAAGAGATTGGGAACGTCTCCCATAACACAGCAGTGCCTGAACAGAATATTAACAAGCCTGCTTCTCCCTCTGTAAACCTCACAGTTCAGTTCAGTTCGGTTCAGTCGCTCGTTGTGTCTGACTCTTTGTGACCCCATGAACTTCAGCACGCCAGGCCTCCCTGTCCATCACCAACTCCCGGAGTCCACCCAAACCCATGTCCATTGAGTCGGTGATGCCATCCAACCATCTCATCCTCTGTTGTCCCCTTCTCCTCCTGCCCTCAATCTTTCCAAGCATCAGGGTCTTTTCAGATGAGTCAGTTCTTCGCATGAGGTGGCCAAAGTATTGGAGTTTCAGCTTCAACATCAGTCCTTCCAATGAACACCCAGGATTGATCTCCTTTAGGATGGACTGGTTGGATCCCCTTGCAGTCCATGGGACTCTCAAGAGTCTTCTCCAACACCACAGTTCAAAGCATCAATTCTTCGGCGCTCAGCTTTCTTTATAGTCCAACTCTCACATCCATACATGACCACTGGAATAACCATAGCCTTGACTAGACGGACCTTTGTTGGCAAAGTAATGTCTCTGCTTTTTAAACACTGTCTAGGTTGGTCATAACTTTCCTTCCAAGGAGTAAGCATCTTTTAGTAAACCTCACAAGCTAAGAATAATGTATTTTCCTTTCATTCCTTTTTCCCAAGTCCTAATGGCTGTAAATCATAGGGATGAGAACTAGAAATAAATGGGGAATGCAACAGGATGCATATTTATACAACAATGATGAGGCATTGCCAATAAGCAGGAGAAATGACATGGGCATTGTGCATCATAGAGGCATTGCAGTGTTTGAAATATCTGCAATGTTTGTACTTCATGGCTGAAGTTAGGCTGCTTCAGTATCTGGCCAAAAACATATTGGGGCATCAGTATAGGAATCTCACAGCCAGACACACTGATGTTTAGGTGACACTCTGTTCTTCAGACTCCCCAGAACCAGAGGATTTCTGCAATCACACATTTACAGGAGATACTACATTTAAAATCAGGAAGCAGGAGCTAGGAAAAAACTCAAGATCATAATGTAGAAACCTATACTTCACAGAGGAATCTGAGAGGAAACCTGCCTCTCTGAGTGCATGTAGCTCTTTACTAATAGAGATGAAACCAGAATGCAGGTCTAGGTGATTTCTTTCTTTCTTTTTTAATTGAACAATATCTAAGTGTTGAGCTATGTGCTGGGTACAAAATATGAAATTTATACTCACTGGTACTTCTCTACTGTCCTCCACCCAACCTCCTGCCACAATATCATACAATCTCACTCATAAATATTTTTTCCACAAAAGAAACACTACGTGTTTTAGGGATACAGAATTTTTCTAAGTTGTAAAATACATCACCATATACTGTGGGGAAGGGGTGTAGCTATGAGCTGGAGTGGGACCTGAAGAGGAAATAAAATTAAGACAAAGCTGGAGGAGGAGAGCAGATGATAAATGGGCTTCCTAGGCAGACACCTCTCTTCCCAGGAGAGTGGGGACCAGCCCCCGAGCAGACTCCGCCTTGGGATCTCTCTCTGGCATTCCCCAACCAGAAGCCCTGCTGCTGGAGGATGGAGACAACAGGAGGAAGACCAGAGATTCACCCAGTGGAGCTGTGCCTCTCAGCCTGAAGGGACTCCTGTCTCCTCGGGCCCCTGTGGAGCCTGTGCCCGGAAAGCTACCCACTCCCTTGTCCTCCTCTCTGCTCAAATGCTCAGAGAGGGGGCAGCCCCGGCAGAGAAGAGCTGCTGGCCCTGGCCCTCAGGGGCTGGTGTGCGAAGTTGTCTTGACTGCTTCTCTTCTCTCCCTCAGGTCCCAATTAATGGATTCTGACATGGATTATGAAAGGCCAAACGTAGAGACCATCAAGTGCGTGGTGGTGGGGGACAACGCTGTGGGCAAGACCAGGCTTATCTGTGCCCGGGCCTGCAATGCCACCCTCACCCAGTACCAGCTGCTTGCCACCCACGTGCCCACGGTTTGGGCCATTGACCAGTATCGGGTATGCCAAGAGGTAAGTTTGTAAGTCTATGGCCTCTCTTACGTTTGTAAGTCTATGGGATCTCTCCAGAGGGGCCCTATGCTGAGTTCACGGAAGCCCTTTAAAGTTTGAGTAGAGGCAGCTGAAGAGCACAGATCCCTGGGAGAGGCCTGAGGGGAGCCCACCCAGGGGAGGGGTCCCCAGCCCTTTGTGTTTGTCTGAGCAGAAGCCTGGGGCATCTTGTGTAACATAGCCCCCAGTAATGGGAAGCCCTGGAGCTGGGAAAGGGGTGGTGCTTTGGAGAGATGAGAGCTGCCAGAAGAAAAGAAACTGCTGGCTAATGATACCAGAAGACCCAAGGCTGGGAAACATCTGATTGGCAGGTACAGCTGGGAACAAGGATGGGCTCCTTGGGAGATCGCATCACTCCCGTGACTGTCTGCCCTCTGGAGTCTCTTCTGTCCTGGCCAGCTCTTGTTAGGGGACTCAGGTGTTCTAGGACACACAGAGGGAGACACTAGTTGTCCCTCCAGCCCCCATGCTGTGGGACCCAGGAGTGAGCTGACCCCACCCCGAGTCGGCATGCAGGGCCCCCAGGAACCATTGCCTTCGCTTCCCTCCCTCTCCCTGTCCCACCCCCCCCCTCACCCCTTCCAGGTGCTGGAACGTTCCCGAGACGTGGTGGAACGATGTGAGCGTGTCTCTCCGCCTCTGGGACCTTCGGAGACCACCACAAAGACCGGCGCTTTGCTTATGGGAGGTAGGGAAGACCCCGCTGCCTCAGGGAGCCAAGTGGATGGGGTTTTTCCCCGAGGTATGAGGACACTCTGTGAAACTGAGTGGAAGGAGTTTCACTCTGTGAAACTGGGAGGAAGGAGTGGAGAAAACAGCCCTGGGAGACCCTTGATGGGAAGGCAGCCTGGGCTGGGCAGGGCCGGCTTTGCAGTCGGGGCCTGGTTTCAGTTCTCCCCTGTTAACCAGTAACTGGGACTTTGACAATTAGGAAGGCTGTTCTGAGATGAGTTTTCAGATGAGATGGTAAAAGCGGTCATGTCTAAATCTCAAGAGAGCTGTGAGGTCAACCCAAGAGTCTTTGAAAGCTCTCCAGTGCTAACTTGGGGGTACAGAAATAGGTGCTATGATTAAATGTTTTGGGGAGATCACGTGAGCCGATCCATATGACAGTTGTGGGACTGCAGTGTAGGGGTGCCGTTGGTATGTGCTTCTCCCTTGTTCCAGCAGCAGGGAACCTATCACTGGCTTTTTCTGCTATAACCTCACTCTCTCCCACCCCAGATCTGATGTGGTGGTGTGCTTCTCCATTGCCAACCCCAACTCCCTCCACCATTTCAAGACCATGTGGTTCCCAGAAATCAAGCCCTTTGTCCCGAGCACCTGTCATCTGCTGGGCTGCCAACTGGACCTGCGTTACGTGACCTGGATGCTGTCAATAGGGCCAGGAGACCCTTGCCTAGGGAGGGTGCCTAGGGGGGAAAGGTGGCAGATGAGGGGGAAGAGGAAGTGGGGGGAAGTTGTGTGTCTCTCAACTCCCTGCTCAGCCCTGAGAGAATGCACAGAGTCACTTCTCATTTGAAGCAGACTCACATAGGGAGCCAGTAAGAATGATCATCTTTCATCCATCCATTACACACTGAGTGGATAATACTGAGCTAAGCATCATGAGGAGAGAAGGAGAAGGAGAGGTAATCTTTGTAGGGTAAATCTGCTGGGAAGATGAA
>NW_020191193.1:0-4794 GCF_002263795.3 Bos taurus
CCAACACAAGAGGCATCCTGAATTCCCCGTCTAACTCGAGAATCCCGCCGCAACTCGAGAAAAATCACGTGGTTCCCCCGTCATCGCAAGATGAAGCCCTTTCCCGCTACAGCGTCTCAGGAGAAGTCCCACGTTAAGAATTGGAGGTCCAAACGGCATTTGGCACCCTTGATGCGACCCACAAAGTTCCCCGACATACCGGTCTCCCTCGAGAGGAACACCGAGGTTTTCCGGCACCACTTCCTCTGAGGCCCTTCTACCCCTCCTGATCTCGACAGGAGGGTCGACTCCCCTGCTTTGTCTGGAAGGGGTTCCCGACCTTCCAGTCGCACCTCAGGATGAGGCCGGTCTCACGACGAAATTCCAGACGTGGCCTCGTGGGTGGTTCCACATTCCGAAGGACCCGATTTCCCGGTCCCCTCTTGATAAGAACCCGATGCCCGACACCTTTTCGAACTCCACCCTGTGAATGAAGTCAACACGAAGGGGCAGTGACTCGCCTGCATCGTCCGAAAAAACCCCCAGGTTCCAAATACAGCTCGACAAGTGGCCTCTCACCCGTGAGCACCTAGAGAGGCTAGCAGATTCCATGCCTCAACCCAAGACCAAGCCTGACTCTGTCCCATCTGCAGGTACCCTGCGTTCGGAGTCTGAAATCGAGGAACCCTGAGGTTCCTGCCTCACCTGGAGATGAGGCCCTCTTCCAATGCACCAAACCCAGTGGAGTCCCGAGAGACCCCTCCCACCTCCACAGTTTCCATGACTTCTCAGAGGCACCATGAGAAGCTCCCTGAGGTCACCTGCACAAGTCAAGGGAACCGAGGGTTTCCTGCCTCAACCCGAGAAAGACCTCGAGAGTCCTTCTTCAACACGTCTCGAGGCCTGATTCCCCTACCATGACTCGAGAGCAATGACGCGCTCCCCCTCGCACTCGCATGGAGACCCGACTTCCCGGGTGCCCCAAGAGAGGCTCACTGAGCTTGGCGTCGTACCTCGTGAGAAACCCCACACTGGGGCCTCGCTCGAGAAAAACCCGAGACACCCCGTCATCCCGAAATGAGGGCCTTCGTTTCCCCCATGGCCTAGAGCGCAATCCCTATTCCTCTCTCCAAACTCCACAGGAGGAGTGGTTCCCTTAGGCCACTCTGTGGGCTCCAACAAATACCCGTCTCTAGTACAGAGGAGAATGGAGGTCTTTGCTTCCACCCGCGACGAGGCCTGACTCCCTGGCTGAGTCTGGAATGCAACCCCGAGATCTGTGTCGCCCCTAGCGAGGAACATTGGCTTCTGGACACAAGCCTAGATGAGGTCTATTTGCCCTGCAGTCACTCGAGAGCAATCCCCAGCTTTCTTTCGCAACTCCAATGGAACATTATAATTCCCTGGGCCAACACACGAGGCATCCTGAATTCCCCGTCTAACTCGAGAATCCCGCCGCAACTCGAGAAAAATCACGTGGTTCCCCCGTCATCGCAAGATGAAGCCCTTTCCCGCTACAGCGTCTCAGGAGAAGTCCACGTTAAGAATTGGAGGTCCAAACGGCATTTGGCACCCTTGATGCGACCCACAAAGTTCCCCGACATACCGGTCTCCTCGAGAGGAACACCGAGGTTTTCCGGCACCACTTCCTCTGAGGCCCTTCTACCCTCCTGATCTCGACAGGAGGGTCGACTCCCCTGCTTTGTCTGGAAGGGGTTCCGACCTTCCAGTCGCACCTCAGGATGAGGCCGGTCTCACGACGAAATTCCAGACGTGGCCTCGTGGGTTCCACATTCCGAAGGACCCCGATTTCCCGGTCCCCTCTTGATAAGAACCCGATGCCCGGACACCTTTTCGAACTCCACCCTGTGAATGAAGTCAACACGAAGGGGCAGTGACTCGCCGTGCATCGTCCGAAAAAACCCCCAGGTTCCAAATACAGCTCGACAAGTGGCCTCTCACCCCGTGAGCACCTAGAGAGGCAGCGAGTTCCATGCCTCAACCCAAGATGAGGCCTGACTCTCTGTCCCAACTCGCAACGACCCTGCGTTCGGAGTCTGAAATCAGAGGAACCCTGA
Source organism: Bos taurus (assembly GCF_002263795.3). Classification (NCBI taxonomy): domain Eukaryota; kingdom Metazoa; phylum Chordata; class Mammalia; order Artiodactyla; family Bovidae; genus Bos; species Bos taurus. Next base: position 2,058 of record NW_020191193.1, read on the forward strand.
GGTTCCTGCCTCACTGGAGATGAGGCCCTCTTCCAATGCACCAAACCCAGTGGAGTCCCGAGAGACCCCTCCCACCTCCACAGTTTCCATGACTTCTCAGAGGCACCATGAGAAGCTCCCTGAGGTCACCTGCACAAGTCAAGGGAACCGAGGGTTTCCTGCCTCAACCCGAGAAAGACCTCGAGAGTCCTTCTTCAACACGTCTCGAGGCCTGATTCCCCTACCATGACTCGAGAGCAATGACGCGCTCCCCCTCGCCACTCGCATGGAGACCCGACTTCCCTGGTGCCCAAGAGAGGCTCACTGAGCTTGGCGTCGTACCTCGTGAGAAACCCCACACTGGGGCCTTCGCTCGAGAAAAACCCGAGACACCCCGTCATCCCGAAATGAGGGCCTTCGTTTCCCCATGGCCTAGAGCGCAATCCCTATTCCTCTCTCCAAACTCCACAGGAGGAGTGGTTCCCTTAGGCCACTCTGTGGGCTCCAACAAATACCCGTCTCTACTACAGAGGAGAATGGAGGTCTTTGCTTCCACCCGCGACGAGGCCTGACTCCCTGGGTGAGTCTGGAATGCAACCCCGAGATCTGTGTCGCCCCTAGCGAGGAACATTGGCTTCTGGACACAAGCCTAGATGAGGTCTATTTGCCCTGCAGTCACTCGAGAGCAATCCCCAGCTTTCCTTCGCAACTCCAACATGATTGCACTTCCCTGGGCCAACACAAGAGGCATCCTGAATTCCCCGTCTAACTCGAGAATCCCGCCGCAACTCGAGAAAAACCACGTGGTTCCCCCGTCATCGCAAGATGAAGCCCTTTCCCGCTACAGCGTCTCAGGAGAAGTCCCACGTTAAGAATTGGAGGTCCAAACGGGAATTTGGCACCCTTGATGCGACCCACAAAGTTCCCCGACATACCGGTCTCCCTCGAGAGGAACACCGAGGTTTTCCGGCACCACTTCCTCTGAGGCCCTTCTACCCTCCTGATCTCGACAGGAGGTCGACTCCCCTGCTTTGTCTGGAAGGGGTTCCCGACCTTCCGTCGCACCTCAGGATGAGGCCGGTCTCACGACGAAATTCCAGACGTGGCCTCGTGGGTGGTTCCACATTCCGAAGGACCCGATTTCCCGGTCCCCTCTTGATAAGAACCCGATGCCCGGACACCTTTTCGAACTCCACCCTGTGAATGAAGTCAACACGAAGGGGCAGTGACTCGCCTGGGCATCGTCCGAAAAAACCCCCAGGTTCCAAATACAGCTCGACAAGTGGCCTCTCACCCCGTGAGCACCTAGAGAGGCTAGCAGAGTTCCATGCCTCAACCCAAGACCAAGCCTGACTCTGTCCATCTGCAGGTACCCTGCGTTCGGAGTCTGAAATCAGAGGAACCCTGAGGTTCCTGCCTCACCTGGAGATGAGGCCCTCTTCCAATGCACCAAACCCAGTGGAGTCCCGAGAGACCCCTCCCACCTCCACAGTTTCCATGACTTCTCAGAGGCACCATGAGAAGCTCCCTGAGGTCACCTGCACAAGTCAAGGGAACCGAGGGTTTCCTGCCTCAACCCGAGAAAGACCTCGAGAGTCCTTCTTCAACACGTCTCGAGGCCTGATTCCCCTACCATGACTCGAGAGCAATGACGCGCTCCCCCTCGCCACTCGCATGGAGACCCGACTTCCCGGGCCCCAAGAGAGGCTCACTGAGCTTGGCGTCGTACCTCGTGAGAAACCCACACTGGGGCCTTCGCTCGAGAAAAACCCCGAGACACCCCGTCATCCCGAAATGAGGGCCTTCGTTTCCCCCATGGCCTAGAGCGCAATCCCTATTCCTCTCTCCAAACTCCACAGGAGGAGTGGTTCCCTTAGGCCACTCTGTGGGCTCCAACAAATACCCGTCTCTAGTACAGAGGAGAATGGAGGTCTTTGCTTCCACCCGCGACGAGGCCTGACTCCCTGGGAGTCTGGAATGCAACCCCGAGATCTGTGTCGCCCCTAGCGAGGAACATTGGCTTCTGGACACAAGCCTAGATGAGGTCTATTTGCCCTGCAGTCACTCGAGAGCAATCCCCAGCTTTCCGTCGCAACTCGAATGGAACATTATAATTCCCTGGGCCAACACACGAGGCATCCTGAATTCCCGTCTAACTCGAGAATCCCGCCGCAACTCGAGAAAAATCACGTGGTTCCCCCGTCATCGCAAGATGAAGCCCTTTCCCGCTACAGCGTCTCAGGAGAAGTCGCACGTTAAGAATTGGAGGTCCAAACGGCACTTGGCACCCTTGATGCGACCCACAAAGTTCCCCGACATACCGGTCTCCTTCGAGAGGAACACTGAGGTTTTCCGGCACCACTTCCTCTGAGGCCCTTCTACCCTCCTGATCTCGACAGGAGGGTCGACTCCCCTGCTTTGTCTGGAAGGGGTTGCCGACCTTCCGGTCGCTCCTCAGGATGAGGCCGGTCTCACGACGAAATTCCAGACGTGGCCTCGTGGGTGGTTCCACATTCCGAAGGACCCCGATTTCCCGGTCCCCTCTTGATATGAACCCGATGCCCAGACACCTCTTTGAACTCCACCCTGTGAATGAAGTCAACACGAAGGGGCAGTGACTCGCCCGTGCATCGTCCGGAAAAACCCCGAGGTTCCAAATACAGCTCGACAAGAGGCCTCTCACCCCGTGAACACCTCGAGAGGCAGCGGAGTTCCATGCCTCAACCCAAGATGAGGCCTGACTCTCCTGTCCCAACTC